>NW_025232743.1:0-9152 GCF_018294505.1 Triticum aestivum | reverse complement strand
GGCGCCGTGTCACACCACGACGGACAACGCGCCGCACGAACCAGCACGCTGCACGACCAATACACACTTCGACCTATGCCGCCTTCAAGATGTTTATGAAAATTAAACGAGCCGAAGGCGAGCTGGAGGTTCCCTCGCGCCGGACGCGCCGTGTCACACCACGACGGACAACGCGCCGCACGAACCAGCACGCTTCACGACCAACACACACTTCGACCTATGCCCCCCTTCAAGATGTTTATGAAAATTAAACGAGCCGAAGGCGAGCAGGAGGTTCCTGTTGGAAATATGCCCTAGAGGCAATAATAAATGGTTACTAATATATTTCTTTGTTCATGGTAATTGTCTATTATTCATGCTATAATTGTATTGTCCGGAAATCGTAATACATCTGTGAATACATAGACCACAACCTGTCCCTAGTAAGCCTCTAGTTGACTAGCTCGTTGATCAACAGATAGTCATGGTTTCCTGACTATGGACATTGGATGTCATTGATAACGGGATCACATCATTAGGAGAATGATGTGATGGACAAGACCCAACTTAAGCATAGCATAAAAGATCGTGTAGTTTCGTTTGCTAGAGCTTTTCCAATGTCAAGTATCTTTTCCTTAGACCATGAGAGCGTGCAACTCCTGGATACCGTAGGAGTGCTTTGGGTGTGCCAAACGTCACAACGTAACTGGGTGACTATAAAGGTGCATTACGGGTATCTCCGAAAGTGTCTGTTGGGTTGGCACGGATCGAGACTGGGATTTGTCACTCCGTGTGACGGAGAGGTATCTCTGGGCCCACTCGGTAATGCATCATCATAATGAGCTCAATGTGACTAAGGCGTTAGTCACGGGATCATGCATTGCGGTACGAGTAAAGAGACTTGCCGGTAACGAGATTGAACAAGGTATTGGGATACCGACGATCGAATCTCGGGCAAGTAACATACCGATTGACAAAGGGAATTGCATACGGATTGATTGAATCCTCGACACCGTGGTTCATCCGATGATATCATCGTGGAACATGTGGGAGCCAACATGGGTATCCAGATCCCGCTGTTGGTTATTGACCGGAGAGGCGTCTCGGTCATGTCTGCATGTCTCCCGAACCCGTAGGGTCTACACACTTAAGGTCCGGTGACGCTAGGGTTGTAGAGATATATGTATGCGGAAACCCAAAAGTTGTTCGGAGTCCCGGATGAGATCCCGGACATCACAAGAGGTTCCGGAATGGTCTGGAGGTAAAGATTTATATATGGGAAGTCTTATTTTGGTCGCCGGAAAAGTTTCGCGCTTTATCGGTATTGTACCGGGAGTGCCGAAAGGGGTCCGGGGGTCCACCAAGGGGGTCCACCAGCCCCGGGGGCCACATGGGCTGTAAGGGGTGCGCCTTGGCCTATATGGGCCAAGGGAACCAGCCCCAAGAGGCCCATGCGCAAGAGATAAGAAAAAAAAAGGGAGAGTCCTAAAGGGGGAAGGCACCTCCGAGGTGCCTTGGGGGGGAAGGACTCCCCCCTGGCCGCACCCTTCCTTGGAGGAAGGGGTAAGGCTGCGCCCCCCCCCCTCTCCCTTGGCCCTATATATAGTGGGGGGAAGGGAGGGCAGCAACATCTAAGCCTTGGGCGCCTCCCTCCTCCCCTGCAACACCTCTCTCTCTCTCGCAGAAGCTCGGCGAAGCCCTGCCGGAGACCCGCTACATCCATCACCACGCCGTCTTTCTGTTGGATCTCCATCAACCTCTCCTCCCCCCTTGCTGGACCAAGAAAGAGGAGACGTCGCTGCACCGTACGTGTGTTGAACGCGGAGGTGCCGTACGTTCGGCACTCGGTCATCGGTGATTTGGATCACGGCGAGTACGACTCCGTCATCCACGTTCATTGGAACGCTTCCGCTCGCGATCTACAAGGGTATGTAGATCCACTCCTTTCCCCTCGTTGCTAGTAGACTCCATAGATGCATCTTGGTGAGCGTAGGAAAATTTTAAATTATGCTACGATTCCCAACAGTGGCATCATGAGCCAGGTGTATGCGTAGTTACTATGCACGAGTAGAACACAAAGTAGTTGTGGGCGTTGAGTTTGCCAATTCTTCTTGCCGCTACTAGTCTTTTCTTGTTTCGGCGGCATTGTAGGATGAAGCGGCCCGGACCGACCTTACACGTACTCTTACGTGAGACAGGTTCCACCGACTGACATGCACTAGATGCATAAGGTGGCTAGCGGGTGTTTGTCTCTCCTACTTTAGTCGGAACGGATTCGATGAAAAGGGTCCTTATGAAGGGTAAATAGAAATTGGCAAATCACGTTGTGGTCATACGTAGGTAAGAAACGTTCTTGCTAGAAACCTACAAAGCACGTAAAAACTTGCAACAACAATTAGAGGACGTCTAACTTGTTTTTGCAGCAAGTGCTATGTGATATGATATGGCCAGAAGATGTGATGAATGATATATGTGATGTATGAGATTGATCATATTCTTGTAATAGGAATCACGACTTGCATGTCGATGAGTATGACAACCGGCAGGAGCCATAGGAGTTGTCTTTATTATTTTGTATGACCTGCGTGTCATTGAATAACGCCATGTAAATTACTTTACTTTGTTGCTAAACGAGTTAGCCATAGAAGTGGAAGTAATCGTTGGCGTGACGACTTCATGAAGACACAATGATGGAGATCATGATGATGGAGATCATGGTGTCATGCCGGTGACAAAGATGATCATGGTGCCCCGAAGATGGAGATCAAAGGAGCATGATGATATTGGCCATATCATGTAACTATTTGATTGCATGTGATGTTTATCATGTTTCTGCATCTTATTTGCTTAGATGGACGGTAGCAAGTAGGATGATCCCTTATAATAATTTCAAGAAAGTGTTCACCCTAACTGTGCACCGTTGCGAAGGTTCATCGTTTCGAAGCACCACGTGATGATCGGGTGTGATAGATTCTTACGTTCGAATACAACGGGTGTTGACGAGCCTAGCATGTACAGACATGGCCTCGGAACACACGCAATACACTTAGGTTGACTTGACGAGCCTAGCATGTACAGACATGGCCTCGGAACACGGAGGACCGAAAGGTCGAGCATGAGTCGTATAGAAGATACGATCAACATGGAGATGTTCACCGATCTTGACTAGTCCGTCTCACGTGATGATCGGACACGGCCTAGTTGAACTCGGATCATGTTTCACTTAGATGACTAGAGGGATGTCTATCTGAGTGGGAGTTCATAATCAGATGAACTTCATTATCATGAACATAGTCAAAAAGTATTTGCAAATTATGTCATGGCTTGCGCTTTAGTTCTACTGGTTAAGATATGTTCCTAGAGAAAATTTAGTTGAAAGTTGGTAGTAGCAATTATGCGGACTGGGTCCGTAAACTAAGGATTGTCCTCATTGCTGCACAGAAGGCTTATGTCCTTAATGCACCGCTCGGTGTGCTGAACCTCAGCATCGTCTGTAGATGTTACAAAACATCTGACATACACGTTTTGATAACTACGTGATAGTTCGGTGCGGTTTAGAATTGTGGCACCAAAGACGTTTATGAAACGTCGCAGAACATGTGAGATGTTCCGAAGACTGAAATTGGGATTTCAGACTAGTGCCCACGTCAAGAGGTATGAGACCTCTGACAAGTTTCTTAAGCCTGCAAACTAAGGGAGAAAAGCTCAATCGTTGAGCGTGTGCTCAGATTGTCTGAGTGCCACAATCGCTTGAATCGAGTGGGAGTTAATCTCCCAGATGAGATAGTGATAGTTCTCCATAGTCACTGCCACCAAGCTAGTAGAGCTTCATGATGAACTATAACATATCAAGGATAGTTATGATGATCCTTCAGCTATTCGCGATGTTTGACACCGCGAGAGTAGAAATCAAGAAGGAGCATCAATTGTTGATGGTTAGTAAAACCACTAGTTTAAGAAGGGCAAGGGCAAAAAGGGATACTTCATGAAACAGCAAGTCGTTTGCTGCTCTAGTGAAGAATCCCAAGGTTGAACCCAAACCCGAGACTAAGTGCTTCTGTAATGAGAGGAACGGTCACTGAAGCAGTACTACCCTAGATACTTGGTAGATGAGAAGGCAGGCAAGGTTGACAAAGTATATTGGATATACTATATATGAATGTGTACTTTACTAGTACTCCTAGCAGCACCAGGGTATTAGATACTGGTTCGGTTGCTAAGTGTTAGTAACTCGAAATAAAAGCTGCGGAATAAATGGAGACTAGCTAAAGGTGAGATGACGATATGTGTTGGAAGTGTTTCCAAGGTTGATGTGATCAAGCATCGCATGCTCCCTCTACCATCGAGATTTGGTGGTTGCGCTGAACATGATTGGATTATGTTTACCGCAAAATGGTTATTCATTTAAGGAGAATAATGGTTACTCTGTTTATTTGAACAATACCTTCAATGGTCTTGCACCTAAAATGAATCTCGATCGTAGTGATACACATGTTCATGCCAAAAGATATAAGATAGTAATGATAGTACCACATACTTGTGGCACTGCCACTTGAGTCATATTGGTGTAGAACGCATGAAGAAGCTCCATGTAGGTGGATCTTTGGACTCACTCATTTTTTAAAAGATTGAGACATGCGAACCATGTCTGTTGGTATATATGCATGAAGAAACTCCATACAGATGGATCGTTTGGACTCACTTGATTATGAATCACTTGAGACATGCAAATCATACCACATGGGCAAGATGACTGAAAGGCCTCGTTTTCAGTGAGATGGAACAAGAGAGCAATTTATTGGAAGTAATACATTTTGATGTATGCAGTCCAATGAATGCTGAGGCATGCAGTGGATATCGTTATGTTCTTACTTCACAGATGATTTGAGTAGATGCTGAGTGTATTTACTTGATGAAACACTAGTCTGAATTATTGAAAGTTTCAAGCAATTTCAGAGTGAAGTTGAAGATCGTCGTGACAAGAGGATAAAATGTCTGTGATATGATCATAGAGATGAGTATCTGAGATACGAGTTTGGCACACAATTGAGACATTGTGGAAAGTGTTTCACAATTAATACCGCCTGGAACACCATAGTGTGATGGTGTGTCCGAACATCATAACTGCACCCTATTGGATATGGTGCATACCATGATGTTTCTTATCAAATTACCACTATCATTTATGGGTTAGGCATTAGAGACAACCGCATTCACTTTAAAAGGGGCACCACGCAATTCCGTTGAGATGACACCGTTTATAGAAACCTAAGTTGTCGTTTCTTAAAAGTTTGGGGCTGCGATGCTTATGTGAAAAAGTTTCAGGCTGATAAGCTCGAACCCAAAGCGGATAAATACATCTTCATGGAATACCCAAAAACAGTTAGGTATACCTCCTATCTGGAAGCAAAAGTAATTGCTTCTAGAAACGAGTCCTTTCTCGAGGAAAAGTTTCTCTCGAAAGAATTGAGTGGGAGGATGGTGGAGACTTGATAAGGTTATTGAACCGTCGCTTCAACTAGTGTGTAGCAGAGCACAGGAAGTTGTTCCTGTGGCACCTACACCAATTGAAGTGGAAGCTTATGATAGTGATCATGAAACTTCGGATCAAGTCACTACCAAACCTCGTAGGATGACGAGGATGCGCACTACTTCAGAGTAATGCGTGATCCTGTCTTGGAAGTCATGTTGCTAGACAACAATGAACCTACGAGCTATGGAGAAGCGATGGTAGGCCCATATTCCGACGAATGGCTCGAGGCCATGAAATCCGAGATAGAATCCATGTATCAGAACAAAGCATGGACTTTGGTGAACTTGCCCGATGATCGGCAAGCCATTGAGATAAATGGATCTTTAAGAAGAAGACGGACATGGACGGTAATGTTACCGTCTATGAAGCTCGACTTGTGGCAAAGAGTATTTTCACAAGTTCAAGGAGTTGACTACGATGAGTTTTTCTCATCCGTAGCGATGCTTAGGTCCGTCGGAATCATGTTAGCATTAGCTACATTTATGAAATCTGGCAGATGGATGTCAAAACAAGTTTCCTTACCAGTTTTCGTAAGGAAAGGTTGTATGTGATACAATCAGAAATGTTTTGTCGATCCTAAGGATGCTAAAAGGTATGCTAGCTCCAGCGATCCTTCCATGGATCAGAGCAAGCATCTCGGAGTCAGAATATACGCTTTGATGGGGTGATCAAAGTTTTTGGGTTTATACAAAGTTTGTTAGAAACTTGTATTTACAATAAAGTGAGTGGGAGCGCTACAACATTTCTGTAAGTATATGTGAATGACATATTGATGATCCGAAATGATGTAAAATTTCTGGAAAGCATAAAAGGTTGTTTGAAAGGAGTTTTTCAAAGGAAGACCTGGATAAAGCTACTTACATATTGGGCATCAAGATCCATAGAGATAGATCAAGACGCCTGATGATACTTTCAAAAGACAGCACACCTTGACATGATTTTGAAAGAGTTCAAAATAGATCAGCAAAGAAGGAGTTCTTGGCTGTGTTACAAGGTGTGAGTATTGAGTGAGACTCAAGACCTGACCACATCAGAAGATAGAGAAAGGACGAAGGTCGTCCCCTATGCTTTAGACATAGGCTCTATAGTATGCTATGCTGTGTACCGCACATGTAGTGTGCCTTACCATGAGTTGGTCAAGAGGGTACAATGGTGATCCGGGAAAGGATCTCATGACAGCGGTCGAACTTATCCTTAGCACCTAGTGGATTAAGGAATTTTCTCGATTATGAAGGTGGAAAGGAGTTCGTCGTAAAGGGTTACGTCGATGCGAACTTTGACACTAATCCGGATGACTCTGAGTAGTAAACCGGATTCGTATAGTAGAGCAATTATTTGAAATGGCTCCAAATAGCGCGTGGTAGCATCCACAAGATGACATAGATATTCGTAAAGCACACGGTTCTGAAAGGTTCAGACCCGTTGACTAATAACCTCTCTCACAAGCATAACATCACCAAACCAGAACACATTGAGTGATAATCACATAGTGATGTGAGCTAGATTGTTGACTCTAGTAAACTCTTTAGATGTTGGTCACATGGTGATGTGACCAGTGAGTGTTAATCACATGGTGATGTGAACTAGATTATTGACTCTAGTGCAAGTGGGAGACTGTTGGAAATATGCCCTAGAGGCAATAATAAATGGTTATTATTATATTTCTTTGTTCATGGTAATTGTCTATTATTCATGCTATAATTGTATTGTCCGGAAATCGTAATACATGTGTGAATACATAGACCACAACCTGTCCCTAGTAAGCCTCTAGTTGACTAGCCAGTTGATCAACAGATAGTCATGGTTTCCTGACTATGGACATTGGATGTCATTGATAACGGGATCACATCATTAGGAGAATGATGTGATGGACAAGACCCAACTTAAGCATAGCATAAAAGATCGTGTAGTTTCGTTTGCTAGAGCTTTTCCAATGTCAAGTATCTTTTCCTTAGACCATGAGATCGTGCAACTCCCGGATACCGTAGGAGTGCTTTGGGTGTGCCAAACGTCACAACGTAACTGGGTGACTATAAAGGTGCATTACGGGTATCTCCGAAAGTATCTGTTGGGTTGGCATGGATCGAGACTGGGATTTGTCACTCCGTGTGACGGAGAGGTATCTCTGGGCCCACTCGGTAATGCATCATCATAATGAGCTCAATGTGACTAAGGCGTTAGTCACGGGATCATGCATTGCGGTACGAGTAAAGAGACTTGCCGGTAACGAGATTGAACAAGGTATTGGGATACCGACGATCGAATCTCGGGCAAGTAACATACCGATTGACAAAGGGAATTGCATATGGATTGATTGAATCCTCGACACCGTGGTTCATCCAATGATATCATCGTGGAACATGTGGGAGCCAACATGGGTATCCAGATCCCGCTGTTGGTTATTGACCGGAGAGGTGTCTCGGTCATGTCTGCATGTCTCCCGAACCCGTAGGGTCTACACACTTAAGGTCCGGTGACGCTAGGGTTGTAGAGATATATGTATGCGGAAACCCGAAAGTTGTTCGGAGTCCCGGATGAGATCCCGGACGTCACAAGAGGTTCCGGAATGGTCCGGAGGTAAAGATTTATATATGGGAAGTCTTATTTTGGTCGCCGGAAAAGTTTCGCGCTTTATCGGTATTGTACCGGGAGTGCCGAAAGGGGTCCGGGGGTCCACCAAGGGGGTCCACCAGCCCCGGGGGGGGCACATGGGCTGTAAGGGGTGCGCCTTGGCCTATATGGGCCAAGGGCACCAGCCCCAAGAGGCCCATGCGCAAGAGATAAGAAAAAAAAGGGAGAGTCCTAAAGGGGGAAGGCACCTCCTAGGTGCCTTGGGGGGGAAGGACTCCCCCTGGCCGCACCCTTCCTTGGAGGAAGGGGTAAGGCTGCGCCCCCCCTCTCCCTTGTCCCTATATATAGTGGGGGGAAGGGAGGGCAGCAACATCTAAGCCTTGGGCGCCTCCCTCCTCCCCTGCAACACCTCTCTCTCTCTCTCGCAGAAGCTTGGCGAAGCCCTGCCGGAGACCCGCTACATCCATCACCACGCCGTCGTGCTGTTGGATCTCCATCAACCTCTCCTCCCCCCTTGCTGGATCAAGAAGGAGGAGACGTCGCTGCACCGTACGTGTGTTGAACGCGGAGGTGCTGTACGTTCGGCACTCGGTCATCGGTGATTTGGATCACGGCGAGTACGACTCCGTCATCCACGTTCATTGGAACGCTTCCGCTCGCGATCTACAAGGGTATGTAGATCCACTCCTTTCCCCTCGTTGCTAGTAGAATCCATAGATGCATCTTGGTGAGCGTAGGAAAATTTTAAATTATGCTACGATTCCCAACAGTTCCCTCGCGCAGGAGGCGCCGTGTCACACCACGACGGACAACGCGCCGCACGAACCAGCACGCTGCGCGACCAACACACACTTCGACCTATGCCCCCCTTCAGGATGTTTATGAAAATTAAATGAGCCGAAGGCGAGCAGGAGGATCCCTCGCGCCGGAGGCGCCGTGTCACACCACGACGGACAACGCGCCGCACGAACCAACACACTGCACGACCAACAAACACTTCGACCTATGCCCCCCTTCAAGATGTTTATGAAAATTAAACGAGCCAAAGGCGAGCAGGAGGTTCCCTCGC
>NW_025232742.1:0-9156 GCF_018294505.1 Triticum aestivum | reverse complement strand
GTTACCGGCAAGTCACTTTACTCGTACCGTAATGCATGATCCCGTGTCCAACACCTTGGTCACATTGAGCTCAATATGATGATGCATTACCGAGTGGGCCCAGAGATACCTCTCCGTCATACGGAGTGACAAATCCCAGTCTCGATCCGTGTCAACCCAACAGCTACTTTCGGAGATACCTGTAATGCACCTTTATAGTCACCCAGTTACGTTGTGACGTTTGATACACCCAAGGCACTCTTATGGTATCCGGGAGTTACACGATCTCATGGTCGAAGGAAGAGATACTTGACACTTGCAAAGCTCTAGCAAAACGAACTACACGATCTTTTATGCTATGCTTAGGATTGGGTCTTGTCCATCACATCATTCTCCTAATGATGTGATCCCGTTATCAACGACATCCAATGTCCATAGTCAGGAAACCATGACTATCTGTTGATCACAACGAGCTAGTCAACTAGAGGCTTACCAGGGACGTATTGTGGTCTAAGTATTCATACGTGTATTACGATTTCCGGATAATACAGTTATAGCATGAATAAAAGACATTTATCATGAACATTGAAATATAATAATACTTTTATTATTGCCTCTAGGGCATATTTCCAACACTGCCAACCCTAGCCGCCGCGAAAAACAGAACGCATCTCCGCCTCCACACCCACGTCGTTCCTCTGTTGCTGCCGCCGCCGGCGACTCCATCCCGTTCACCGCGTACACGGTCGACGGGAGAGCAGGTCTCCGAAACCACGCCCTTCTGATTCCTGTACGGGGTGAGGGGTGAATAGGTTTTTGGGCAGCGATTACGCGACTGCTCGCTTCCGATCGTGTACTTCCTCTACGTCCGCGTCGCCTTCATCATCACCATGTCCACCGACCCCGACCGTGCCGCCGCCGAGAAAGCTGAAGCCGACAAGAAGGCCGCCGAGGACGCCGCTGCTGCCGCCAAAGCCGCGGCCTCTGCATGGCCTACTGGAGGGTATAACTCGTTTATCCCGCTCCTGATTAATTTCATATTAGCAGTACTAGCAGTATGTGTAGATTTGTCTACTGTTTGCTTAGTACGTGCATGTTTAGATCAAAGTCAGTACGTCATCAACTTAGTCAATGCCATGCTAGTGATTTACTCGTGGATTAATTTAATCGAGAAATTGCCTATTTACTCAACAAGAAGATGAAGACATGTATTTGCAAGTATTGATGATGATGAAGGGCTTTTACCTCGTCAAAGTGGTAGGTGTTTAGATTTTTATCAGTGATAATTGTTTCACTTTATGTTTATGCGTTCTCTTATGAAAAAGTTTCTATTGATGTCTTGAAGGTGTTGGCTCTTCTTCTACGTTGATGAGGTTATGGGATGCACTGATGAAGCAAACGATTGATTTGATACTCTTTGATACCACATATTGTTCTTTGTAGCTTTTGTCATGTTTTTATCTTTTTCTTTTGTATCGTTAAGCATTGAGTTCAAATCATAAATTTTTCGTGCAACTGAGGCAAATTTTATAAGGGGAATCTTTTGAGGTGGCTATAGCCTTATGGGCATTAAGTTTTTCCCTCACGGCAAAAACATTTTTTGGGCCCGGGACTTGCTCCAATCCTGACTCCGCCACTGGATCCAAGCACAATTCGTAGTAGCTAGGTACTTACTCCGTCCTAAAATTATTGTCTTAGATTTTTCTAAATACAGATGAATCAAGTCACGTTTTAGTATTAGATACATCCGCATCTAGACAAATTTAAGACAAGAATTTTGGGACGTAGGGAGTAATACTCCCTCCGTTCGGAATTAGATGAACTGAGGGGGGTGAAAATCGTGAACAAAGCAATTTTACAAACATGCCCTCCCCAAATTTGAAATCGTTGCAATCTGCCCCAATTTCCCGTCCGCTGGACGCGATCCACCGCGAGGAACTCCCGCCGGCCAGAACCTTGATCTCCGGCCGGCCAGAACCTCGAGCTCTCTCCATGCAGCACCTCGAGCTCCATCCCCAGCCCTAGGACCACGCCGCCGGCGCCAGCTCCTCGAGCTCCCGCCGCCTAGCACCTCGAGCTCCATCTCCGGCATGCAAGATAGCGCCACCGGCTCCAGCACATAGAGCTCCATTTCCGCCGCTGCCAGGCTCAGGCGTCGCGCCTCCATCTTCCCCTCCTCCTTGCTGTAGCGTGGCCAGGCATCACTGCAACCTATACCTTCACACGGACGAGCTCCTCCTCAGCGAGGTTCATTCCTTCACTGTCATGGAGGGGAAGACCTGCTCCCTGCCGGTGCTCTGCTCCCCATCTTCCTGCCAGAGCTCTACTCCCCTTCTCGCCAGTAGATCTCCGGCATGCTCCATCAAGTTTTAGAGTTCCTCAATGAAGAAGGTACAGGGAATTGTAAATCTTCACATACTGCAATATGAAGAAGGTACATGGAATTCTAAATATCAGGCAAGCTCCATCAAGTTTTCAATTGCTTGATGCAGTGTAGACTTTTTTGATTAGCCATTATTCAAAACTGAAAAGATTATGTGAAGATGAAGTGGTTATGTGCTCCTGTAACTAGAATCAGAAATTGACAGCAAGAGCATAAAGTCATGTTCCTGACATACTGCAATCATGCATGCAATTTGTCCCCTGTAGGTCCATATGCAAGTCAGGAACAAGACAGGAAATTAATACACACACTTGCATGTTGCAGGCAGTTTACCCTTCCATAAACTAAGGAATTAACATGAACAGAAGTACTATGTTTCAAACAAAAGGAAACAAATCTCCTGGAATGTGTTAACTTATCACGAAATTATGGTTTAACCAACTGCCATAATTTGGCTATTAAGCACAGATCATTTTTGTTCAAGTTTCATTTACTTTCTAGGCAATTTACTTCATAATTAAGCACGCAAGTCGACATGGCATCAGATCAAACATAAGGCATAAAAGATCTGCATCATCAGGACAGCTAGCTACTCTGACAGGTAGCAACAGCAGCAAGGTATCTCAGCATGCATTGCATTAATTATTCCCTTCAAACAAATCTGTATGTATGTGCATCACAATAGCACAGAGATGAATGTGTAGCACATGTAAGAAAGAAAGTAGGGAATTTGGTTGGTACCTTGAAGGTGGCCGTGCTCTCGACATGCTTGTCCAACACGTGCCACATGAACTGAAACAACGACAACAACAAGAACAAGACCAGGATCAAAACACAAGGAGTAGATGCTTTCTTGTTGTTGATATCATCCATTTTCAACACATTTCTGTCTTTGTAATAATCCTCAATTATTATTTTCATTGTTTAGTATTTTCTGGATGAATGCCTAAAGTTTATCACAGTTTATGACTCTGCTTTTCAACTTGCATGTCACAGTGAGCTCAAGTTGTGTCATCGCCACCACTGCGATGATGTTTGGTGTTGATCTCAACATGAGTCCTCGACAAGATGATGACTGGGAACTTGACGAACCAGAAGAACCAGATTTAAATTGGCTTCCTCAATAAGAATAAGATATTAATTGGATTCCTCAAGAAGAACCAGATTTACATTTCATTCCTCAAGAAGAACAAGTACCAGATCTGAATTTGATTCCTCAAGAAGAAGAAGTACAAGTACAACTTGAAGCAAATGAAGAAGAAGAAGAAGAAGAAGAAGAAGAAGAAGAAGAAGAAGTACAACTTGAAGATGTTGAGCATCCAAAAAGCAGAGAACTGACAAATAAGGAGAGATTTGGTGTTTATTTTGCTCTCAAAGTAATCAGGAACAAAGCAAGAGAAATAAACAAACACACTTGTCAGACCACCAGAAAAGAAGAAATTCAGTTAACTGTTAACTGCATCCCCTTCTTCAGAGAGAGCTCAGGTTCTGAATTTTCCCTTCAGTGTACAAGTGCAGACCAAAAAATCTACTTAGCAGAAACAGAGGATTGAATCTGTGCGGGATTTGTGCGATCAAATCGCACACAAGTGGCGGATGGGACTGATAATGCAGGACAAAAAAGATCAGTGAACTCCCATGATCCAATCTAATGGCGCCTACAGACTACAGAGAGCTTAACTGAACAGTATACTTGAGAATGGAGAAAGGGATTCCAGAGGTGAGAGGTGGCTGAGTTGCTAGGCTGACCGTGATGTAGAGCACGGAAGAGCCGACGATGGTGCGGTACCGGCCGAGCCACGAGTCGGCCACGGCGGCGCCGAGCAGCGGCAGCATCGACGCGGCGCCCGACCACACGTTGGCGGCCGCGCTCTCCCCGAGCGGGCTGGTGAGGTAGCTGATGAGGTTGGAGGAGATTCCGTAGTGTTAGACTAGATAAAATGTAGATATACGTGTTGTAACACAATACATGTACCTGTACGTTCTCTCCTATATATACATGACAGCCATACCCACTTAGAGTATCGAGCATTGTTCAAACCCTAGTTTTGTTTAACATGGTATCAGACGACGCGTTCGATCCGCAGCGTGCTTCCGCTTTCTCTGCCGCCGCATCGGCCTTCGCCGCCGTGCCACCTCCGACAACCCTGGCGACAGAGTCGCCGTTCATGGGCAGCGTCAACCCCGCTTGCCTGGCACCGTCCGGCCGCATCAGGATCGCGCCCTCCAACGCCCCGATCGCCCGCTGCCCAGCAGCCGCTCGTACGTGATGAGTTGCCCCGCGATCGCATGCAGCATGGCTTGCCTCAAGATCCATCAGACTACTACAATCGCATGCAACTGCCCCACGATCCAGCCTCCGCTCGCCCGTATGGCGGAATTGTTGACGCGTCTGCGCAGCGCGATGCTTCTTACGGCGGGATTCCATGGCACGCTGCGCCGCCGCCTTACGTCGGGATTCCATCGCATGCTGCGCCGCCGTCTTCCGGTCCCCATGGTGCCTCTGTTCAGGTGCCCTGCGGCGGGCCGTATCCAGCGCCATACGTGGTGCCGCCGCCATCGCCGTCAGTCTCGCCGCCGCCGTATGCTTCGTCCTCCACGGTGCCCCATGAGGCACCGTATGGCGCACCCTATGCTGCCCCTGTGCCGTAGGTCGCGTCGCTGCAGCCCTACGGCGTACCTCCTACGGCGCTCTACGGTCATCACCAACACTACCGTGCGCCTCCATCGACCAATGCGCTGATTCCGTACAGTGCTCCTCCGACGTACGACTCGCAGCTCCCCGCACCGGTGGCTGAACCAGGACCGTTCCACTTCGCTCATCTGGTGACGGTGAAGCTCTCTGTTGATAACTACCTCTTGTGGCATGATCAGGTGTTGTCGCTGATGCGTAGTCACTACCTTGAGGGGGTATGTCGACGGTACGCTGCCATGTCCCCCGGCCATGGTTCCGGTTCCCTCGGCTGCTGGTGGCTCCGTCATGGTGTACAACCCCGCTCATCATCAGTGGATTGCTCAGGATCAAGCTATTCTGGGTGCCATTCAGTCCTCGCTCACTCCCTCCATGGTCGGCATGGTGGTCTTTGCCGCGACATTGAGGGATGCATGGACCACGCTGGACTCCAGCTTCTCCTCGCAGTCGCTGGCACGTTCCTCTGCCATTCGTAACCAACTGGGTGAGGTCAAGAAAAATGATCTCTCCGTCACGGCCTTCTTCAACAAGGTCAAAAGTTTGGATGATACACTGTCATCTATTGGGAAGCCTTTCCGTGATGAGGAGTTTACTTCGTTCATTTTCAATGGGCTTGATGAGGACTATGATTCTCTTGTTGAAAACATCAATGGACGTGACACGCCGATGCCGCCTCACGACCTCTACGCGCGCCTCCTCAACACCGAACAGCGGCTAGCTGCTCGCCGCTCCGTCGTTCAAGATTCT
This sequence comes from Triticum aestivum, assembly GCF_018294505.1. Classification (NCBI taxonomy): domain Eukaryota; kingdom Viridiplantae; phylum Streptophyta; class Magnoliopsida; order Poales; family Poaceae; genus Triticum; species Triticum aestivum. The sequence continues at coordinate 3,355 of NW_025232742.1, read as the reverse complement.
GGGCTCCGTGCTCTTAAAGTGGGGACTCCAATTGGGCATCACGAAATAACCAACAGCCACAAAGCAGCAGCTACATGGTCGTGTAGCTCCCTCCGCTGCCCACGCCGCGTCTAGCGGCCATATGCATGGCATGGCTGTACCGACGTCGGCATGGTGGATCTTTCCGAGCGTGTCGCGACCGTCGACGTCGAAAGCGATGGCATTGCAGTATCAGCTCACCTCAAAAAGGAGGCGTAAAAGTGCATGTCGACATGATCGATCAATCTGGGAGGCTAGGGATTTCCTTCCTCAGACCTCCGCTGCAAGGATGGATCGCATCCGAGCACGGAGGAGAAGTAAAAGAAGTCAGAATAATATTACACATTACAGTTCACTACTGGAGTCGACCTATACGCCGGGTGCCACGAACACTCGGCAGTTACAAATGAGCACATATTACAAGCATATAAAATTACAATCCCAGCTTTAACAGAGCTCATCCAGTGTAAAGTAGAATAGCACTGAGCAGGTACGCGTATGAAGATATGAGGGTCACAAGTCAAGGACAAGGCAGGATTTTCTAGCGCCCCTTGAGGTTTACGAGGCTCATATCATGCACATGGCTTTCCCCGGCTCCGTAGTTACGGTGTGCAGAGCACATAGGCTCTTTTGGCTGCGGGAGCTCGGTGTCTTCATTATCCAGGCTTGCTACCACCCAAGACATGAGGGGGCGAGCCTCTGGGTCGTCCTGCACCGACAAGAGTCCGATATGGATGCATCGTAGAGCTTCAACGAGAGAGCAACCCTCAACGATGGATGACTCGATTAGATCCATCACTTTCCCATCCTTCATTAAGCTCCACGCCTGCATGAAACCAATCATGTCATTCATCAGTAGTACCCCCCCCCCCACCCCCCTTATCAGCTGAGCAGGTAGGCTCTGATCACTAAAAAAAGTTTTTTTGTAGAAATCCAAAGATGCACAAAATCATAATCACTAAATAAAAGTAAAGTACACTTACATAATCTATAAGATTATGAGTGCACGCGCGTGAGCTTGTCGGGGTTGTGGCGCCGGTCTTCATGCCACTCACAATCTCTAGAACTAATACGCCAAAGCTGTAAACATCGGATTTGATGGAGATGATGCCTTCCATTGCGTATTCAGGCGACATGTATCCGCTGCTTTGACAATTAACCATGGTAAATTCAAACTTATTAACCAGTTAAGGCACAAAGGTTGAGAGATCCCATAAATGAAATTCATCACTACTCACAATGTTCCAACAACTCGATTGGTATGTTCTTCGTGTTGATTGACACCAAAGATCCTAGCCGTACCAAAATCTGATATTTTGGGGATCATCACAGCATCCAACAATATGTTGCTTGCTTTGAGATCTCTATGGATCATCATCAATCTGGAATCTTAGTGGAGATAAAGAAGTCCCCTGGCTACACCAGCGATTATCTTAAATCTTGTGGGCCAATTGAGCAGTGATTTTCTTCTATCATCTATCAAGGACAGAATTACACGAATCATCTTGTCAGTGACGATGTTTGACCGAAAGTAGAGATTTTTGCAACAAGTGAGTAGAACGTACTGAAAATGAAGTAATCCAGACTTCGGTTAGGTAGGTATTCATAAATCAAAAGCTTTTCGTCTTCATGAATACTGCAGCCTATAAGTTTGACCAAGTTTCTATGATGCAACCTGGAAATTAGAGCTATTTCATTTTTGAACTCCACTGCCCCTTGGACAGAACCTACACGAAGCCTTTTCACAGCAATTTCCTTACCATCTTCCAACGTTCCCTGAAACATGAGGTATTATTTAGTCAAGAAAGTTTGATCTTCCATTAATATTCTAACTATCTCCCTCGCACAAAAAAAACGATCAAATAACTATCAGTACAGATACGTCTTGCCTTATAAACATTGCCAAACCCTCCTTTGCCAAGGATGTTGGATTCAGAGAAATTATTTGTCGCGGTAGCAATTTCCCTAAAGTTCAAAATGGGAAACTCCGTGTTACCATCAGCGAACTGATTGTAATTTCCTGTATCTCGACGCATCAACCTTTCCCAGACAAGCTTGCTTCCTTGATTGCCTGTCAGGAGTGTGGGCACCGCCTCTTCAGTTTCTTGTGACTGGGGATAACATCAAAATTAGAAGTAAAGCAACAATTTCCTACCTCTAAAGCCACAGATCCAAAGAAGCCCCACGCATATGAGTATCAGAAAACTTGACACAACTGGTAATACAATTTCTATGGTTTTGATCTTTCTCATGTTACCTGCACAAAAAATTAATATAAGGAGAATCACCAAAGTTTGTCAGTGCTAATCACCAAATTCATAGAAGACTCCTTTCTCGAACGCATGCATAAAAACATGAGGCCACTCTTTCTCCAATTTCTCTGTTTAGAAGAAATGAACACACACACACAGTAAAACATAAGCAAGCAGAGAAAGTGGAGTGATGCATACCTTGCAATCTTTTAGTCCGAACATAGAGGTTCTCCCCTCCTTGATGGTTGTTCTCCATGTCGATAAAATCGCCTATCCATAACAGGCATCTTGTGTCATCCCCGTCAATATCTATGTTGCTCATCTTGGAGTAAGCATATGCCACGCAGGAGCAATTGCTTCTGCATTCCTCGGTGCACTCATCAAAGCTTCTGCTCGGGACACGAAGGAACTTGTCCGGGACCTTCATGCCCGGAAAGGCCAAGAAACTGTCTCCATGGGTGCACCTTGGCACCTCCTTGGGGCGGCATCCCTGTGAGAAGCTACCGGAGATCCATCCTTTAGCATCCCTCGGTTCAAAACCGTCAAGGCACTTGCAAACCGGGACGATTTGTGTGTTGTCGCAGTAACCATAAGGACCGCAGTAGCCGTACGTATTGCACTCATGTTGAGGCTCTGCGTACAGGGCCCTCCATGCGGACATGTTGCTCTGCCAGCTTAGTATATTTACCTTGCCTGAGTAGTCGATCTCCAACCTCACCAGCTGGACGAAGGAGCCAGCCGGCATGCCGAAGGACATGTACACCTCGTCGCCGGCGTGATGCAAGGCCATGTAAATGGCCGACTCGTTGAATCCGCCCATGTAGAGGTGGCTTGTCCACACCGGGCTTCGCCGGTGTGGCCTCGACCCGTTCCAGGCGAAGCACCGGAGGAGGTTGCTAGGGTCCGCGCCGTACGAGAACTCGCCGGGGGATGGGTCCTGCTGCCCTTTCCACGACACGAGGTGCTGCAGTGGGAGCGTCTTGTGGCTCAGCCTCAGGTTCATGCCGGGGAGGAGGGTGTCGGTAGGGTGGTCGAAGCTTTGCCATAGTATGGCACTGTCGGCCAACGACCGAAGGATGAAGTTG
>NW_025232741.1:0-9157 GCF_018294505.1 Triticum aestivum | reverse complement strand
AGGTACCGCGGGTCGTGGATGACACGGAAGTTCCCCGGATCTAGTGGGTAAAGTGTGCAACCTCTGCAGAGTGTAAAACTATTCGAATAGCCGTGTCCACGGTCAAGGACAGTTGGGTAACCGCTCTTGGGCTACGTCCACTTGTTTTCAAACCCGGTGTGTGTGAGATGATGGTGTTGTCTTGGATCAAGTCAGAGGACTTGACACGATTGAGATGGGTTGGTGCCCTCTCTGTTTATGATAAATGGGTTGGTGCCCCTTTCTATTTATGTTGATATCTGTGACCAGATCTTATGGTTACTTGAATTCTCTTGATGCATGCTTTATAGGATGTTGAACATGTCCTGCACTCAAAACTAGCTTTATGCAAAACTTTACCTATGTCATGCATTACTGTACCTTGAACCAAATCATGGGTTGCTTGTGAGTACATTCAAAGTACTCATTGGCTTGCCACTGGTTATTTAATTGACCAGGCATGGGAGAACCGGAGTTCGAAGAAGAGTTCTTTGGAGACGATCATGCGAACTAGGACGTTCCCAGTCAGAATGCCTGTAGGGTTAAGGCAGATGGCATGGGTTCTACTTATCGACGACGATTTCCGCTGCTATGTTTCATTTGATGTTCAGCCCTTAAGGCTTTATCGATGTAAGACTTGACCACGTTGGTCACTATTTGTGTAAGACGGTATGTATGGATGTAAGACTCTTGTTATTCAGCTTCTGTGTGTTCAGTGAGCATTGATCTCTAGGATCACTGTACACGTGCATTCGGTGATCACGACTTGCGAGTCGGGGTCCCCACAGAGCTGGTATCAGAGCCATCCTGACTGTAGGAAGCCTTAGTTAGCACGGACGTTAGTTAGAGCGAGACTATCCACCAGGTTACCCATATACCTATGTTTATGTTAGTATCCCAAACATAGGTCACATTCCTTTATTGACCCTTTCCCTTCCACTTTTTGTAGATGGCCGCCGTACCCGAGGACTTCCTGACCACTGGGTTTCCTGTGCTTCTTGAGGATAGCCTCAGGAAGTGCCAGTTCACTCGAGTCCCCACCTTCTCCTACCACGAGCACTGGGTCGACAGCACCAAGAGGGAGTATCACGTGGAGGTAGTCGTGAGGGCGAATGACGCCCCGACGAGCTGGTTCTTTGAGGGACCCCAGATGGCGACACTGCTTCTCACCGTGGAGACTGCTGCCCTCAAGGCGCTGACTCGCCTCCGGGATCTCCTGCCAGAGATGGCGAGAGAGCCAGCCACTCGTTACCTGCCTTATCGTAAGGAAGGTGATGACGAGAGCAGCGCACCAGCACCACCCTTGGACGAGGGACTTTCTCTCCGCTTCCAGACCTACTTCAGCTTGTGTGCCGACAGTCTGGCACAACACCTGGCCTCGGAGTCGACGGAGCTTCGGAAGGAACTCCACGAGACCAAGGAGCTCCTCCGCATAGTTCAGATGAAGGCAGACAGGATCAAGAAGGATGGAGCGCCCCCTGGACAGCCCGCAGTAGCGTATCGAGGCAGACGACCCCCACAGGTCGCACATGCCGAGGGACCACCTCAGCCACGCCGTATGACGGCAAAGGAGTACCGCAACCTCTTCAAGACGCCACCAGCAAAGCAGCACCGTGTTCTGCTCCTTCACTCCCCCGCTTCCTCGAGCGATGAGGAGACCAAGACAGATGAAGATGAGGAGGAAGATCTAGAGGAGCCAGAATACCCGACCGAGCATTCCACCACTTAGACTCCGTTCAGGACTAGGATAGGCTAGCTCGTAGCCTATGGTAGGATAGGTCGTGTACCCCTTTTGCAAAGTCGAGTCCTTGTAATGGTTCTTGTGAAACCATGTTATGTTGCGTTTGCGTTCAGCTTGCTTTCATGAAGTCGTACTTTCCCTTCGGGAACTTGTAAACGACTACATTCCTCATTTGGTTTTAATGCATGAGTTTGGCCCTTCTGGCCTTTGTTTAACTTAAATTGTGTCACACCACCCCCTTACTAGGCATTCCATCTATACTGCTTTCCCTCATTGTTGTTCCCAATCATGAGACCTTGACCGCTCCAACAGGATGCCTGTTGTAACACGTACTGGTACCTCTACCCAGCCGCAAGAAGCCGGAGGTTCTGCTGAGGCCGGAGCCAGCCAGGACCAAGCCCAAGGACAGACTCCACCACCACCACCTCCTCCAAGCATGGATATGGCTCAGCTTCTCCAAGCCTTTCGAGAGGAGCGCCAAGCCAACACTGCAGCCCTCCAGATGATTGCTCAGGCTGTCAACCGCCAGCCGGCGGGGCACGGCCATGGACGTTCCACACTGGTGGAATTCAAGAAGCATGCACCACCCACTTTCATCGAGACTGCTGAACCCCTGGATGTAGACGACTGGGTCCGCACCATTGAGGATCTGCTGGCACTAGTCGGATGCACTAAGGACCGTGATAAAGTGGCGTATGCTGCCCACTGTCTCGGGGGGACTGCCAGAGCTTGGTGGGATGGATTCAAGGCTATGCATGTTGAGCAAGACATCACTTGGGACACCTTCAAGACGGAATTCCGCAAGGCCCACATCCCTTCTGGAATCATGGCCATCAAGAAGCGTGAGTTCCGAGCCCTGAAGCAAGGTAGTAGCACTGTCAAGGAGTACATGCAGAAGTTCAGTGTTCTCTCAAGGTATGCCCCTGAGGATGTCAGCACTGATGCTGCCAAAAGGGAGCGCTTCATGGAAGGCCTTAACCAGACTCTGCAGTACTCGCTTGTTGTGTGTGACTGCCCAACCTTTCCTGATCTGGTGAACAAGGCACTCATGCTTGAGGACAAGCGACGTGCCTTGGATGACACTCGTAAGCGCAAGATGATCAGCAAGGGTAGCTCCAGCAACCAGAAGCCTCGCCCGTGGCAGCCAGCCCCGGTCAAGCCAACCTATCAGCAGCCAAGAGCTCCTGCACCTTGCACCAACTATCCACCTCAGCAGTATGCCAACCCTAGGCCAGCTTACAACAACCCCAATAACAATGCTGGCAAGGGCGTCGTCCCCAATCAAGTCACTTGTTTCGGATGTGGACAGCCAGGGCATTACTCCAAGAATTGCCCCAACAAGAAACCTGACGCCCCGCGCCCCAATGCGCAGAACCCGGGACAAGGCCGTGGAATGCCACCAAGGAACCAAGCTCCCCGCAACTTGCCCAACAATGGCAGGGGTCATGTGAATCATGTCACCGCGGAAGAAGCCCAGGAAGACCCGGACGTCGTGCTGGGTACGTTCCTTGTCAATTCAGCACCCGCAACTGTTTTGTTTGATTCTGGAGCCACGCATTCTTTTGTCACCCAAAGTTTTGCATTAAAAAGTGGCATGACCCCTACACCCCTGAATAACCCTATGGTGGTACAAACCCCCGGAGCAGAGATGAGAGCCAAGATAGGATGTAAAGGAGTCGGGATTACCATTAACGGGGTAGACTTCCTAGCAGACCTTATCATCCTAAAATCACAAGGCTTGGATGTGATCTTGGGAATGGATTGGCTCAGCAAGCACCAAGGCTTGATTGATTGCGCCAACCGGACGGTCACTATGACCAATGACCGAGGAGTCAAAGTCAAATTTGCCTCCAACCCCTCTTCTGCTCAAGCCAACCAAGCCAACTATCTGACTGAAGTTGGATTGGAACAAGTGCCGGTAGTATGCGAGTATCCCGATGTTTTTCCTGATGAGCTACCAGGAATGCCTCCTGACCGAGACATTGAGTTCATCATCGAGCTCATACCCGGAGCAGGACCCATCTATAAGAAGCCTTATAGGATGGGATCGGAGGAGTTAGCAGAATTGAAGAAGCAGTTGGAAGAGCAGTTGAGGAAGGGATTTATCCGCCCTAGTGCCTTCCCTTGGGGATCACCTGTTCTGTTTGTGGCAAAGAAGGACGGTACCATCCGCTTATGCATTGACTACCGCTCCCTCAACGAGGTTACAATCAAGAACAAGTACCCACTTCCCAAGATTGAAGATCTGTTTGATCAACTCAATGGGGCCAAGGTGTTCTCCAAGATCGACCTCAGATCTGGGTACTACCAACTGAAGATCAGACCCCAAGATATTCCGAAGACGGCATTCGTAACCAGATATGGCCTGTATGAATGCACGGTCATGTCCTTTGGGTTGACCAATGCCCCAGCTTACTTCATGTATCTCATGAATAAGGTCTTCATGGAATATTTGGACAAGTTCGTCGTCGTCTTCATTGATGACATTCTTGTCTTCTCGAAGTCGGAAGAAGAGCACGAGCAACACTTGAGGATGGTCCTAGACAAGCTTCGAGAACACCAACTGTATGCCAAGTTCAGCAAGTGTGAATTCTGGCTGCGTGAAGTTGGATTTCTGGGACATGTTCTAACAGAAGAGGGATTGTCAGTCGACCCTGCCAAGATAGAAGCCGTGACTGAATGGCAATCCCCGAGCAATGTGAAGGAAGTCAGAAGCTTCCTCGGACTCGCGGGATATTACCGCAAGTTCGTTGAAGGATTCTCAAGCATTGCCCGACCCATGACTCAGCTCTTGAAGAAGGACAAGAAGTTCGAATGGACGCCGAAGTGCGAAGAAAGCTTCCAGGAGCTGAAGAAGAGGCTAACCACCGCTCCAGTTCTGGCCACACCAGATATACACAAGGAGTTTGTGATATATTGTGATGCGTCAAGAATCGGACTGGGAGGTGTTCTGATGCAAGAAGGCAGAGTCGTGGCCTACCTTTCAAGGCAGCTACGACCTCACGAAGAGAACTACGCTACTCATGACCTTGAGCTAGCAGCAGTGGTTCATGCCCTGAAGACTTGGCGACATTACCTCTTGGGGAAGCGATGTGAGGTATACACGGATCACAAAAGTCTGAATTATATTTTCACTCAGAGGGAATTGAACATGAGGCAGAGAAGATGGCTGGAGTTGATAAAGGATTATGACCTCAGTGTTCAATACCACCCTGGAAAGGCTAATGTGGTAGCAGACGCGTTGAGCAGGAAGGCTTGCTCCTTGAATGCTATGCTAAAGCACAAGCTACCCGCCTTGTATGAAGAACTTGAAAGCTTCGGGTTGGAACTGGTTGCACCAGGATTCTTGGCCAGCCTCGAAGTTAAGCCTACCTTGATGGATGATATCAAGAAAGCTCAGAAGGGGCATGAGAGTATTGAAGGCATCAAGAGGAAGATCAAGGCAGGCAAAGCCTCAGGATTCTCAGAAGATGAGGAAGGAATTGTGTGGTTTGGGAATCGCATCTGCGTGCCCAACAAGGTTGAGCTCAAGAACCTGATCTTGCAAGAAGCTCATGACAGCCCATATTCCATCCACCCTGGAGGCACCAAGATGTATCAAGACCTGAAGGAAAGATTTTGGTGGCACAGGATGAAAAGGGAGATTGCCACCTATGTTGCAAAATGCGACGTATGCCAGAGAGTCAAAGCTGAGCATCAGCGACCCGCTGGATTGTTGCAACCCCTTAAGGTGCCTGAATGGAAGTGGGACAGAGTCGGGATGGACTTCATCACCGGTTTACCCAGGTCAAGCAAGGGACATGACTCAATATGGGTCATCGTTGACCATTTGACCAAGGTGGCCCACTTCATTCCTGTCAAGACGACCTACAAGGGGAACCAGTTAGCCAGTCTCTACATCAACCGAATCGTGAGCCTTCATGGTGTTCCCAAGGAGATTGTGTCAGATCGAGGAACCTAGTTCACCTCAAGGTTTTGGAAGAAATTCCAGGAGGCTATGGGGACCAAGTTGTCCTTCAGCACTGCTTTCCACCCACAGACCGGAGGTCAGACCGAGCGAGTGAATCAAATACTCGAAGACATGCTCCGAGCCTGTGTCTTAGCTTATGGAGCTAAGTGGGAAGATTGCCTCCCTTTCGCCGAGTTCTCTTACAACAACACTTATCAGGCCAGCCTTCAGATGGCACCATTTGAAGTGTTATACGGGCGGAAGTGCCGTACACCTCTCAACTGGTCGGAGACCGGAGAAGGACTTGTCTTTGGGCCTGATATCCTTCGTGAAGCAGAAGAGCAAGTCCAGCTTGTCAGAGAGCGTCTGAAGTCTGCCAAGTCAAGGCAGAAGAGCTATGCGGACTCACGTCGCAGAGACATAAACTTCCGAGTTGGAGACCATGTCTATCTCCGGGTCACCCCTCTCAAAGGAGCCCAGCGCTTTCATGTCAGGGGAAAGCTCGCTCCGAGATACATTGGGCCCTTCAAGATCACTGAGCGACGAGGGGAGGTGGCTTACCAGTTGGAACTTCCACCTGAACTTTCTGATGTGCACAACGTGTTCCACGTGTCACAACTCCGGAAGTGTCTCCAAGTTCCAGACAAGCCCGACCTCTACAAGGACGTCAATCATCAAGCCATTGATCTTCAACCTGATTTGACTTATTGTGAGCGGCCCATCTGCATTCTGGATGAGGCTGAACGACGCACTCGAAGCCGCACCATCAAGTACTTCAAGGTCCAATGGAGCAACCACACTGAAGCAGAAGCAACTTGGGAGCGTGAAGACTACCTTAGATCCGAATTTCCGTATCTCTTTTAAGCCTAGTTTAGGAATCTCGGGGACGAGATTCTTGTAAGGGGGGTAGGTCTGTCACACCGTGCATTTTGTAACATTTCATTTTCATTATTAAAGCATGAAAATTTGGACCAACAAAAACTTTTTGCATTTTTTTTTTGGCTTTTATTTGGAGTTGGTTTTCTCTCTGTGTTTCTTTCAAGTGCTTCTTGAAGTCAACTACTCTGCCCTCTATATTCCACCTCCTTACCCCAAGCTCCTGACCAATGACCATGCCATGTGAATAGTGCTATATGGAGTTTTCTTACAAAAATAATTTGGCCAGAAAGTATTTTCTAAAATTAGTTTTCCAAAAACCCCTGAATTGAGGTTTGCACTACAAGTACTTGATTAAGGGCAGTAAAAATCTTTCCAAAAATATATTAGACTCCTATTAGATATAGGATGCCCAGGAACCACAAAAATATAATTTTAAAAGTTACTGTTCTATTTTATTTAAAGGCTTTTTCTTAAGGCCAGAAATGGTCTTTAATAGGAAAAAAAATTACTTTACTGTTTCAAAAATATTTGACAAAATTTAGGGAAACTCATAGGACATATATTGTCCATATATAAGAGTTTCAACACCTGGTCATGTTCAAAATATTGGTCAAATCCCTCTAAAACCCTTTCTGGATATTTCAAGCTTTTGAAATATTTACAAAGGAAATATTCTCCAAAAATTCCAGGAAAATTCCATCATGTCACATATGACATATTAGATGATCTTGCCAAGTCTCATGACTTGGAGAACAAGATAACACCATGAAAACCCCTCAAAACTATCTCTGTCCATTCTGAAGTTTGATCAACTTTACATTGCCAAGTATGTCCAAATGTGCTCAAACTTGGTGGACATGCTTCATTGGTCTAATGATGCATCTGGACCAAATGGCACAGGTTGGAGAATAGGAAGTCTTGGTCAAAGTGCCTCAAAACCCTCTCTGACCAGAATCAAGTTTGAACTACTTTGCACTACCAACTTTTTCTCCAGGACCCCAACTTTGGTGAGCCTGATCATGTGACCAAATAAGGCTACCACACCAAGTGGCACATCAAGGAGAAATGATTTACTCCACTGGATCTACACAAATCCATTTCTGCCCATTTCTAGGGTTTGCAAAAGTTGCATTGGCAACTTTGTCCAAATAAGCTCAAAATGGGTGGAAGGCCCTAAATATATGTGACATTTCACCCCTTGGAGTATCTTGGCCAGTGGGAGTCATTAGCTTACCCAAAACTCCATCAAACACCTTCTGGCAAAATACTAAAAAGCCTATTTTTGCCACTTTCACTAATCTCCTTGAGTTCATCTTTTTGCCACAACCCCTCCTCACTCCCCTCTGTCACTTAGACACTTTTCTACCCGAGGAAGCAATGTGGAGGAAGGAGGGAATCACGTTTGTCCTCTCTGGACAACAACTTCCCTTCTCTCTCCCAGCCTCTCTCTCTCCCCTCTGCACCCCAGAGCATCCCAGGCTCTTTCCAGGTTTTGCCCCCTTCCACTGTAGCCTCCAGACAGAAAAGGACGCGCGCGCGACGCGGAAAACCCGCGGATGCCGGCCAAAGTCGCGCTCTGGAGCGCCTGCCAGAGCGCCGACCGTTGACACCGCGCCTCCCGACCGCCTCGTGCCTTCCCATCGCGCCAGTTGATGTGTCTTGACGTCTGCGACACGCCGCCGTGCCGTCCCCATTGTCTCTCCCTCTCTCTCCCCTCCTGCAGCGCGTGCCCGACGCCGTCCAGCTCGGCCAATGGCCGGCCTCACACGCGCGGGCGCCAGAACACTCCCCCGCTCTCTCTCCTCCTCCCTGGCGCCCTACTCCATCCCCACGAGCGCCGTGGACAGCTCCAACCTCTCTCCAACGGCTTCCAGAGCCGATCCCGCGGGCGCCCGTAGGCCACGCCCACGGTGAACCGCGGCCAGCCTATATAAGGCGCTCCCGAGCCCTTCTCTTCCTCCCTGTCGCCCCTCCACACACCCAATCCACCCCCGAAACCACCCACTTCTCTCCAGAGCCGCCCGAGCTCGAGATCGAGCTCGAGCTCCGCCGCCTCGGGTCGCCGTCGATCTGCGGGTACAGGCCTCCTCCGCTCCTTTTCTCTCTCGAACTGGACTCCCCTCGCCTCAGTGATGCTTTCCCCTCTTTTTCCCCCTCGTTTTGCAGCCGGAAACGGCCGGAACCACCGGCGCCCGAAGCACCTCCGCCGCGGGACCTCGTCGCCGGCGAAGCAGGCCACCCCGGCGACCGTCTCCACCACCACCAGAACCGCGACTCGCTCCTGAGTCCAACGGTAGCCTCCGCGCCCCTTCCCGTGCCCTGTATCGCCGCCGGCGAGCTCGCCGTCGCCTCTGGCCGGAGGTAGACGACGGCCGCCGTGGGGCCGGCCCGTCAGCCACACGCCCTGACGGGTGGGATCCACCCGTCAGGTTTAAAACGTGCGCGCGCGCGCGCACCGATCCGCCGTCGGCTGAAGGCGTATTCAGCCTTTACGCCTTCGATGTGGCGGCCGCGTGGGCTGGGTTTCCCCCCCCCCTGGGCCTGCTGCTGCTGTGGCCTCTCTGGCCCAG
>NW_025232740.1:8317-9160 GCF_018294505.1 Triticum aestivum | reverse complement strand
GTTGTATCAACTGTTACCTTGGTTGTGATTATGATCGCATTTGTTGTTGCATTGAAAGGTTTTACATAGTTTCAATGTATGGTTTAAGTAGATGCTCTGGAGAGCTATGTGTTGTTCAATTTGAACTATGTATGTACTTTGGCTTTAATGTGATGATGAACTTCTATTAATTTGGTCACTTATCTACCCATGTGAATCTGTAATGGTTTTTGACACACATAATTATATATAATGCAAGCAGATGAACCGGCAATGGATGTACGGTGACAGACACACATAATTATGTTTCTCGAAGTGGCTGAGGCAAACAAGCAGAATGGTTGCATGAAAGATAACAAATGAAGTCAGAAATGGTTGAAAATTGATGATGTGGCTTTGAATGGTGCATTTTGAACACACAAAAAGTTTGGAGTTCAAATAAGTTCAAAAAAATGAAATCCCTTTGTAACAGATGAGTTTTCGTCCGAAACCCTGATACTTCGAAAGAGATTGTCCATTTTGTACACGAAGTGCATCTAGTTTTTGCTGTAATCATCTCTACTTTTTAGCACATGCTATGTGGGTGAAATGATGATACCATGCCAAGTTTCAACCTTTTCAGAGTTTATTTGTAGTGCTTTTCAATTTCAGGGTCATTTAGTGCAAAAAGAATGAACTAATAGCAAAAATAATGAACTAGAAAACTTTTATGAAACCCTGATAGAAAAAAAAGAAACTAAAAGAATGAACTAGAAAACTTTAATGAAACTCTAATAGAAAAAAACAATGAACTCAAAAACTTTAATGAAACTCTAATAGCAAAAGGAATCAACTAAAAAGCTTTCATAAACCTCTAGTATTATT
>NW_025232740.1:0-5662 GCF_018294505.1 Triticum aestivum | reverse complement strand
TTTCTTTGATCTTCTCCTCTTTTTATTTCTTCTTCGTCTTCTTATTTTTTATCGGGTATGCCATTGTCGATATACCCCCCCGATAACTTCAACACGAGGGGGGGTCGATATACCCCCTCCCTGATAACATTATTTTCCCATGTATGTATGTCGTCGTTGTCGATATAACCCCCTCCCAGATAACTTTGACATGAGGGGCGGTCGATATATATACCCCCTCTCGACCGTGATAACTTATTCCACGGGAGCACCCCCTGGCCCTCTCGCTCGACCAAAACTCTCGAGGACACCCAAACCCTAGAAAAAAAAGATGTCGGTCTCCTACCCCCTCCCGCCGCGATGACAGGTGGACCCCCAGCTGGAAGGGCCCACCGTCATGGGGCGACTTTGTTCACGCCCGCGGGGCCTCTTCCATGCGCCCTCTCGTGCATGATGGGAGGACGGACCCGGCTGTCGGCGTCTTTCAGCCCCGGGCTGGTTTGTCTATTGCGCCAGCCGACAAGACGTGTGCGCCCGGCTCGTGCGAGTTGCCTGCTCGGCCTTGACGTTTGGGGTTCTGAGAGGTTTGGATGACCGGCGATGTTTGCGTGCGCCCGGGCATGCGCTTTTGCCTCGGCTATGTCGGCCCGAACCGTTGCCGCCACGAGCCCTAGCCAACTGCTGGCATCTGTGGGGTGGTTTTCCCGACTCACCCGTTGGTCTTGGTTGGATGCAGTGGTGCTTTGCCTGCCCATTTTCTTGTCATCGCCTGGCCTGGCCGGTTGGCGTGTTTTCAAATGCATGCACCTTTTTCACCACGGGAATGAATGTCTGGGCATGCTCTTCCCCTGGATCATCTGATTGATTTGCTCAGTTATATTTTGCATAAGTCACCCCAGGTTGGTGTAGGGTTGATGACCCACAAATATAGGGGATCAATCATAGTCTTTGCAGTAAGTTAGAGTGTCGAACCCAATGAGGAGCAGAAGAAAATGGCAAGCGATTTTCAGCAAGGTATTCTCTACCAACACTAAAATTATCGGTAACAAATAGTTTGATAGCAAGGTAATTTGTAACGAGCAACAAGTAGCAATGGTAACAAAGGTGGAGCAAAGTGGCTCAATCCTTTTTATAGCAAAGGACAAGGCGGAACAGTCTCTTATAATAAGCAAAGTGTTCTCGAGGACACATGGTAATTATTATCTAGTTACTTTCATCATGTTTATTTGTTCGCGTTCGCTCCTTTGATAATTTGATATATGGGTGGATCGGTGCTTGCAAGCTGCTCTTACTTGAACATGCCTCCCACTTATGATTACCCCCACTTGCAAGCATCTGCAACTAAAAAAGAAGAATTAAGATAAATTTAACCATAACATGAAAATATAGATCCAAGTCAGCCCCTTATGGAATAACGCATAAACTAGGATTTAAACTACTGTCACTTTAGCAACCCATCATCTACTTATTACTCCATAGTGCCTTCTCTTAGGCCTAGTATGGTGATGTGTCATGTAGTCGATGTTCATATGACACCACTAAAGGAAGCAACAACACACATATCATCAAAATATCAAAAGAATATACCAAATTCACATGGTTACTTATAACTAGACTTCTCCTGTGTCCTCAAGAACAGAAGTAACTACTCACATATTATATTCATGTTCAATATCAGAGGGGTATTGAATATCATCAAGGATCTGAACATATAATCTTCCACCAAATAAACCAACTAATATCAACTACAAGATATAATCAACACTACCAGCAACTATGGAGTTTTGAGACAAATATTGAATGAGATGAACTAGGGTTTGAGATGAGATGGTGCTGGTGAAGATGTTGATGAAGATTGGTCCTCCCACGATGAGAGGATTGTTGATGATGTCGATGTCTTCGATTTCCCCCTCCCGGCGAAATCGCTTCGCCGAAGAGCAAAAGTGCTCCTGCCCAGGTTCCATCTCGAGACGGTGACACTTTGTCCTAAAAGTTCTCTCTTTATTTTTTCTACATCAAAACTCTTCATATAGTAGAAGATGAGGGCTGGAGGCCAGCTGTGGGCCCCACAAGGCATCAGGGATGTGTTGTTCTAGGTGGTAAGCTCATCTGGATAAGGCCAGTGGCATTCCCATCAAACATGCACAAGCCAGTGCCATGGAGGTGGCTGGGCTACCGTATGTGCCCGCGAGCCTGTGTGGCGGGCCGGCGGTGCGAGTGGACAGTCTTTTTCTTCTCTTACGCGCCAGCCCCGCGTCGGATGGGACATGTAACATTGGTTGCTTCCCAGTCGTGCCGAGTCAGGATGTTTCATGGGCATTTCAGTCTATCCTTTAGGTCGGTTGTTTTTTCTATAAATCCTTCACCCCACCGTGGCACATCAAGCAAATTCCCCTAGCTTCCTCTCGCTTCACTCCAACCAGCTGCCCGAGGTTCATACGTTGCATCTTTAATTCTTGTGCGAGCTCTTGTATGCCATATCGTTGTTCATTCTCTTTCTCTTTGTGCGCACAACCATTGTGAGTTTCTTTCGGTATTCGCTTACAGACTTTCTTGGTTATTTGCCTGCCAACATGCGATGGCATGCGTGATGTTGGCAAGGGTGGCGCTCGCTACCATTGATACCCTTTGGTATATGTTGTGTCAGGTTATGCCGGGTATCTCTCGTGAGGTGTTGCCTGGTCGATGTAGTATCCTTACTCCCTGGGTCCGGTGTGTCCTCATCGGTTGTCAGCGCGCTCTATGAAGGGTCATGTTGGGTACCTCTCGTGAGATGTTGCCGGGAGAGCGCTAGCCATTAAGGAGATTAAAGAACTTATATTATAATTAGCAAGATGGTTGTGCTCTGTAGGATGATTTTCCGTGTATTTGAAGAGTATGTACCGCCTGTGGTGTTTTTGGTGTCAGTCTTCAGTTGCAATGGAGGTTGTTCGACCACACTCCCAATCCACTTTTGTGTTGCAATGATGTCATATCAACCATCCAAAAATTAATCCACGATGCTCCCCAACAGGGGGGTCGGGGTGGGGTGGGGGCAGAATGGTGGTCCTTCCTAGCCGTAGAGCCAGCCTGCGGATCCACAGACGGGAACACCGCGAGGCAATGGTGTCAAAATGTTGTAAAGGCAGCAACACATGCAACCAAGAGAGGTGCTATATGTCCTATCCCACGACAACATATATTAGTATTGTAAGGACCAAACACTAGTAGAAAACATGGCTTTGTGATACGTCTCCGTCGTATATACTTTTCCAAACACTTTTGACCTTGTTTTGGACTCTAACTTGTGTGATTTGAATGAAACTAACCCGGACTGACGCTGTTTTCAGCAGAATTGCCATGATGTTGTTTTATGTGCAGAAAACAAAAGTTCTCGGAATGACCTGAAACTCCACGGAATATCTTACAATAAATAATAAAAAATCCTCGCCAAAGATGAAGACTAGGGGGCCCACACCCTGTCCATGAGGGTGGGGGGCGCCCCCCTAGGGCGCGCCCCCTACCTCGTGGGCCCCCTGGAGACCTCCCGACTCCAACTCCAACTCTATATATTTGCTTTCGGGGAGAAAAAAAATAGAAGATAAGAATTCATCGCGTTTTACGATACAGAGCCACCGCCAAGCCCTAAAACCTCTCGAGAGGGCTGATCTGGAGTCCGTTCGGGGCTCCGAAGAGGGGGATTCGTCGCCGTCGTCATCATCAACCATTCTCCATCACCAATTTCATGATGCTCACCGCCGTGCGTGAGTAATTCCATCATAGGCTTGCTGGACGGTGATGGGTTGGATGAGATTTACCATGTAATCGAGTTAGTTTGGTTAGGGTTTGATCCCTAGTATCCACTATGTTCTGAGATTGATGTTGCTATGACTTTGCTATGCTTAATGCTTGTCACTAGGGCCCGAGTGCCATGATTTCAGACCTGAACCTATTATGTTTTCATCAATATATGAGAGTTCTTGATCCTATCTTGCAAGTCTATAGTCACCTATTATGTGTTATGATCCGTTAACCCCGAAGTGACAATAATCAGGATACTTACCGGTGATGACCGCAGTTTGAGGAGTTCATGTATTCATTATGTGCTAATGCTTTGTTCCGGTTCTCTATTAAAAGGAGGCCTTAATATCCCTTAGTTTCCATTAGGACCCCGCTGCCACGGGAGGGTAGGACAAAAGATGTCATGCAAGTTCTTTTCCATAAGCATATATGACTATATTCGAAATACATGCCTACATTACATTGATGAATTGGAGCTAGTTCTGTGTCACCCTATGTTATGACTGTTACATGATGAACCACATCCGGCATAATTATCCATCACTGATCCGATGCCTATGAGCTTTCCATATACCGGTTTACGCTTATTTACTTTCTCGTTGCTATTGTTACAATCACTACATAATACCAAAAATATAACTTTGCTTTCATTACTCTTTTGTTACCGTTACCACCACTATCATATTACTTTGCTACTAAACACTTTGCTGCAGATACTAAGTTTCCATGTGTGGTTGAATTAACAACTCAGCTGCTAATACTTGAGAATATTCTTTGGCTCCCCTTGTGTAGAATCAATAAATTTGGGTTGAATACTCTACCCTCGAAAGCTGTTGCGATCCCCTATACTTGTGGGTTATCACTTTGGTTCGGGCCTGGCCAGCCCATTAGTCCCGGTTCAGTCACGAATCGGGACCCATGGGGGTATATGTCCCGGTTCGTGAGCCCGGGGGCAGGCTGGGGCCTCGTGGGCATTGGTCCTGGTTCGTCTAGACCCATTTGTCCTGGTTCTAGGCATGAACCGGGACCAATGGGCCTCGCTCCTGGCCCACATACATTGGTCCCGGTTCGTGGCTCGAACTGGGACAGAAGGTGGAGCTTTAGTCCTGGTTCCAGCCACAAACCGGGACAAATGAGCTGCCTATATATACCCCATCGCCGAAGCAGAGCACTCCATAGTGCTCTGTTTTTTCTGCCCGGCGAGGGGAGGGCATTTGGGTGCTCTAGCTCAGCTCCTATGCACATGAGGTGTTCGATGAAATGCCCGAGCCACACTAGTTAAGATTTCTCCTCTCGAAGCTCGCCCCCCAAGCTCCATTTTCCCCAAGAGTTGCATAGGTTTAGCGGTTCGTCACGTCCCGTCCCCTTCTTCACCGACGTCGATCGCCTGCGCCGATCTCGTCGCCAGCACCACCATGGTGAGCCTCTTGTTCTTATCTTCTTTCTGAAAGAAAAAATATTCTTACTTTAGATAGATACTTGTCTAATTTTCTTACTTTTATTATTGCTTGTTATTATATAGTGTGATGGTTTTGGTATCCGCCCCCGTCGGCCCTCGTCCTGACTATGATTCGGATGTGGTATATATTATCTTTTTATAACTATTTGGTTCATTTATTGCTTATGATAATTATGCCAACCAATGTGACATAGATTTTATTTATGTAGGAGGTAGTTGAACCGGAAATTCCAACCGACCCTATTGTCGAGAGGTTAAATTTAGTTGAAGAAGAAAACAATTACTTGAAGGAAAAAGTAAAAAAATTGAGGAGGAGAAGATGATATTGGAGTTGCATGTTGCGGATGTCATCGATGATCACAAGATCAAGATGGATGCAATGCGGTTGAAGATGAGAAAGATTAGAAAATATGCCATTCATACCGAGGCTTGGTATCATTATGC
>NW_025232739.1:0-9162 GCF_018294505.1 Triticum aestivum | reverse complement strand
AAAAAGAGAAAGGCCAATAAAAAAAGAAAGGCCCAAAAAGAAAAAGGAAAAAAGAAATAAAAAGGGACAATGCTACTATCCTTTTTTACACACTTGTGCTTCATAGTAGCACCATGATCCTTATGATAGAGAGTCTCTTGGTTCGTTACTTTCATATACTAGTGGGAATTTTCCATTATAGAACTTGGCTTGTATATTCCAACGATGGGCTTCCTCAAATGCCCTAGGTCTTCGTGAGCAAGCAAGTTGGATGCACACCCACTTAGTTTGTTTTGTTGAGCTTTCATACATTTATAGCTCTAGTGCATCTGTTGAATGGCAATCCCTACTCCTTACATTCACATCAATTGATGGGCATCTCCCTAGCCCGTTGATTAGCCGCGTCAATGTGAGACTTTCTCCTTTTTGTCTTCTCCACACAACCCCCATCATCATATTCTATTCCACCCATAGTGCTATGTCCATGGCTCACGCTCATGTATTGCATGAAAGTTGAATAAGTTTGAAAAGGCTAAAGTATGAAACAATTGCTTGGCTGAAACCGAGGTTGTGCATGATTTGGGTATTTTGTGTGACGAAGATGGAAGCATAGCCAAACTATATGATTTTGTAGGGATGAACTTTCTTTGACCATGTTATTTTGAGAAGACATAATTGCTTTGTTAGTATGCTTGAAGTATTATTATTTTTATGTCAATATTAAACTTTTGTCTTGAATCTTATGGATCTGAATATTCTTGCCACAATAAAGAAGATTACATTGATAAATATGTTAGGTAGCATTCCACATCAAAAATTCTATTTTTATTATTTACCTATTTGAGGACGAGCAGGAATTAAGCTTGGGGATGCTTGATACGTCTCCAACGTATCTACAATTTTTGATTGTTCCATGCTATTATATTATCCATCTAGGATGTTTTATATGCATTTATATGCTATTTTATATGATTTTTGGGACTAACCTATTAACCCAGGGCCCAGTGCCAGTTTCTGTTTTGTCCTTGTTTTTCAGTATCGCAGAAAAGGAAAACCAAATGGAGTCCAAATGACCTGAAATTTGACGGAGATTATTTTTGGACCAGAAGAAGCCCACGGAGCATCGGAGATGGACCAGAAGAGTCCCGGGCTGACCACGAGGGTGGGGGGCGCGCCCACCCCCTGGGCACGCCCCCTGCCTCGTGGACAGCCCGGAGACCCCCCTGACTTGTTCCCGATGCCAATACCTCTCATATATACCCAAACTTCCAGAACATAACCTAGATCGGGAGTTCCGCCGCCGCAAACCTCCAGAGCCACCAAAAACCAATTGGGACCCCGTTCCGGCACCCTGCCGGAGGGGAGAATCCCTCTCCGGTGGCCATCTTCATCATCCCGGCGCTCTCCATGCGAGGAGGGAGTAGTTCACCCTCGGGGCTGAGGGTATGTACCAGTAGCTATGTGTTTGATCTCTCTATCTCTCGTGTTCTTGATTTGGCATGATCTTGATGTACCGCGAGCTTTGCTATTATAGTTGGATCTTATGATGTTTCTCCCCCTCTACTCTCTTGTAATTGATTGATTTTTCCCTTTGAAGTTATCTTATCGGATTGAGTCTTTGAGGATTTGAGAACATTTGATGTATGTCTTGCATGTGCTTATCTGTGGTGACAATGGGATATCACGTGATCTACTTGATGTATGTTTTGGTGATCAACTTGCGGGTTCCGTAATCTCGTGAACTTATGCATAGGGGTTGGCACACATTTTCGTCTTGAATCTCCGGTAGAAACTTTGGGGCACTCTTTAAGTTCTTTGTGTTGGTTGAATAGATGAATATGAGATTGTGTGTTGCATATCGTATAATCATACCCACGGATACTTGAGGTGATATTGGAGTATCTAGGTTACATTAGGGTTTTGGTTGATTTGTGTCTTAAGGTGTTATTCTAGTACAAACTCTATGATAGATCGAACGGAAAGAATAGCTTCGTGTTATTTTACTACGGACTCTTGAATAGACTGATCAGAAATAATAACTTTGAGGTGGTTTCGTACCCTACAATAATCTCTTCATTTGTTCTCCGCTATTAGTGACTTTGGAGTGACTCTTTGTTGCATGTTGAGGGATAGTTATATGATCCAGTTATGTTATTATTGTTGAGAGAACTTGCACTAGTGAAAGTATGATCCCTAGGCCTTGTTTCCTAGCATTGCAATACCATTTGTGCTCACTTTTATCATTAGTTACCTTGCTGTTTTTATATTTTCATATTACAAAAACCTATATCTACCATCCATATTGCACTTGCATCACCATCTCTTCGCCGAACTAGTGCACCTATACAATTTACCATTGTATTGGGTTTGTTGGGGACACAAGAGACTCTTCGTTATTTGCTTGCAGGGCTGTTTGAGAGAGACCGTCCTCATCCTGCGCCTCCCACGGATTGATAATCCATAGATCATCCACTTGAGGGAAATTTTCTACTGTCCTACAAACCTCTGCACTTGGAGGCCCAACAACGTCTACAAAAAGACGGTTGTGTAGTAGACATCAATATATGGTAGGTTCTTCACAAAAATACCTCATTTTAGGCACTAAAAAAATGGAAAACTGATATTTTGTTCAAAGAAAATAAAAACTCCCTTAGGAAACATTGTTCGTCATTGCAAGATGCACCATTGTAGGTTTTCCAATTTTTTATTTTTTTTGAATTTTTCATGCCCGTTTTGAAATGCGGTCAAAACGGCGGGCATGACCGTTGCTAGCTAGTGGGTGAATCTGGGAAAACTTTTGATGCTTTTGACACCCAACCATTTGGTCAATTATGCATTAAATATGGCCTAGTATTTTAGAAAAATGACTTGGTCCAATTTGCAACAAATATATGGTAGGTCCTTCACAAAAAAACTCATTTTGGTCAATCAAAAAATGGAAAATGAAATTTCCGTGCAAAGAAGAAGAAAACTTCCTTAGTCAACATTGTTTGCCATTCCAATATGCACCCTTGTACGCAATATTAGATCATTTAAACAAACTATGCCATGAATGTGACCATAAGATTGAGCATTTGGGTTGAAAGCCATGAATCTTCACACATGATAGCTCATTTCTGAGAAAACTTTTTAAAAATAATTGTCGTATTACAATTTTATTATTTTTCCTGGTAAGTTGATCACATATAATGACACAATGCGAAGGTTTCCCAATTGTTTATTTTTATTTTTATTTTTATGCCCGTTTCAAAATGCGGTCAAAACGGCGGGCATAACCATTCCTAGCTAGTTGTTGAATCTTGGAAAACTTTTTTGTGTTTCTCTAATTAAATAGATACTCATGTACCTAGAAATAATTTTTTGAAAAAATAAATAGCAAACTATAAGGCAGCTGCAGTTCAAATTTGACCCGCTTCCATTTGAACCGGCGGAAATTTGTCTTTTTTCACCAGAGGTGGATCAAAACTTCTGACACCCAGCAATTTGGTAAATTGTGGTTTAAATATGTCCTAGTATTTTAGAAAATTGATTTAGTACAATTGTGCAACAATTATTTGGTAGGCCCTTCATAAAAAAACTCATTCTGGTCACTTGAAAAATGGAAAATGAAACTTCCGTGCAAAGAAGAAGAAAACTTCCTTAGTCAACATTGTTTGCCATTCCAATATGCACCCCTGTGCACAATATTAGATCATTTAAACAAACTATGCCATGAATGTGGCCATAAGAAGCATTTGGGTTGAAAGCCATGAATCTTCACACATGATAGCTCATTTCTGAGAACACTTTTTTTTAAAAATAATTGTCGTATTACAATTTTATTATTTTTCCTGGTAACTTGATCACATATAATGACACAACGCGAAGTTTTCCAATTTTTTGATTTTTTTTGAATTTTTTATGCCTGTTTCAAAATGCGGTCAAAACGACGGGCATGACCGTTCCTAGCTAGTTGTTGAATCTTGGAAAACTTTTTGTGTTTCTCTAATTAAATAGATACTCATGTACGTAGAAATAATTTTTTGAAAAAACAAATAGCAAACTATAAGGCAGCTGCAGTTCAAATTTAACCCGCTTCGAGTTGAATCGGCGGAAATTTGTCTTTTTCACCACAGGTGGATCAAAACTTCTGACACCCAAATATTTTGGTAAATTGTGGTTTAAATATGTCCTATTGTTTTATAAAATTGATTTGGTACAATTTTGCAACAATTATTTGGTAGGCCCTTCATGAAAAAACTCATTTTGGTCACTCGAAAAATGGAAAATGAAATTTCCGTGCAAAGAAGAAGAAAAATTCCTTAGTCAACATTGTTTGACATTCCAATATGTAGCCTTGTGCACAATATTAGATCATTTAAACAAACTATGCCATGAATGTGGCCATAAGATTGAGCATTTGGGTTGAAAGCTATGAATCTTCACACATGATAGCTCATTTCTGAGAACACTTTTTTAAAATAATTGTCGTATTACAAGTTTATTATTTTTCCTGGTAACTTGATCACATATAATGACACAATGCGAAGGTTTTCCAATTTTTTTGAATTTTTTGGAATTTTTTATGCCTGTTTCAAAATGCGGTCAAAACGGCGGGCCTGGCCGTTCCTAGCTAGTTGTTGAATCTTGGAATTTTTTTTGCATTTCTCTAATTAAATAGATAGTCATGTACCTAGAAATAATTGTTTGAAAACATAAAGATCAAACTATGAGGGAGCTGCAGTTCAAATTTGACCCGCTTCTAGTTGAATCGGCGGAAAATTTGTTTGCCATTCCACAATGCACCCTTGTGCACAATATTAGATCATTTAAACAAACTATGCCATGGATGTGGCCATAAGATTGAGCATTTGGGTTGAAAGCTATGAATCTTCACACATGATAGCTCATTTCTGAGAATATTTTTTTAAATAATTGTTGTATTACAAGTTTGTTATTTTTCCTGGTAACTTGATCACATATAATGACACAATGCGAAGGTTTTCCAATTTGTTGATTTTTTTTAATTTTTTAGGCCCGTTTCAAAATGCGGTCAAAACGGCGGGTACGACCGTTCCTAGCTAGTTGTTGAATCTTGGAATTTTTTTTGCGTTTCTCTAATTAAATAGATACTCATGTACCTAGAAATAATTTTTTGAAAAAATAAAGAGCAAACTATGAGGGAGCTGCAGTTCAAATTTGACCCGCTTCCTGCTGAATTAGCGGAAATTTGTCTTTTTCACGAGAGGTGGATCAAACTTTTGACACCCAACCATTTGGTCAAATGTGCATTAAATATGTCCTAGGATTTTATAAAATTGATTTGGTACAATTTTGCAACAAATTTATGGTAGGTCCTTCACAAAAGAATTCATTTTGGGCACTCGAATAATGATTAAAAATAGCTACAAAGATAAAAAATTGAATGCAAATTGGCTATCATCCTAAAATATGGTCTAAATTGAGAGAAAATTTCAGTTGTGCCATTTTGCGAAATATTTTTGATAGCCGCTTCATAAAACCCTCCTAGTTTTAGTAATCATAATTTTTCTAAACCAATCAGAGGTCTTCACACGGATCACCCCCCTTAGCCGATCTGAACCGTCCACATCCGACGGATCCAACATCTCTCAGGTCTCACCAACCCAACCCAAACCCTAGCAGCCCCCTCTCCTTGCTCGATCCAGATCTCTCTTCCCCTCTCCCTGATCTCAGATCTCGTTCCCCTCGTCTCCCACATCGCCGCCGCCACCCACCCCGATCCCATCCCTCCCTTCATCTTCCTCCCAAACCTTGCCACCGCCGGCCTCTCCCCCTCCTCTCCGCTTCCCTCCGACCTCGTCCCCATCTCTCTCCCGCACGACGTTGAGAGATTAGGAGCAAAAGCAAAATCCCCCAAGCCCAACCCACTGCCTCTGCCTTCTTCCTCGATCTGGTGGCCGCCGCCGCCCTCGTCTCCACCGATGCCGGGCTTCCCCGCCAGCGACCTCGCTGCTCTTCTCCCACACTGCTGCCACCCACCCTCTCGCCCTTCCCCACCTTCTCTCTCTTCCCTTGGCCGTTGCGCGACTGTGGAGCAAAATCCGCGACGTACCACCACTGGCTCGTCATCAACTGCTCGCGCAGCCCCTCCTCTCCCCCATCCCGCTTCCTCCGAGCCCGCGCCTCACTCTTCTCTGCTGATCTGTGCAGGTCTCCTTCGCCTACAACGAGAGGTGCGGACCTCAGCTCCACGGAACGGCTTTGTCGATTGATCCCATCTGCTCACGCCGTCTCCGTGCTCCTTGCAGGGACGTGGCGCTGTACGTGCTCGGCGTGGGGTCCTGCGGCGCGGACGCCGTCGACGAGAAGGAGCTCCACCTCGTGCACCACAGGGACGACCAACACCACGTCAAGATCCCCCCTCGCCCCTGGTCCGATCCCCTCTGGTTTCTATGCGAATTGGTTGCTGTGAGTTGCCATGGTCCGATTGCATCGATCCGGCAGCTGTAATTGATTTTTTGGGGACACATTGTTTTGTTCTACAATTGTACTGATCTAGCTCTTAGTTAAGTAGGGAGGGACTAACTCAAACAATCTGTCCACATCATTTGAAAGTCGCCAATCCATACTCCAGTTTTCCTGAATTCCGGTTGATTTGAACTGTTGTTAGTGAGGGTAGTACTTATCTTACTTGAGAGCTTAGGCTTGAGATTAGTCCACGGCTCAGTGGTACCCATAACTCAACTGCTCATTCCAGGTCTTATGTTTAGATGCGCGGCTCTCTAGTGTGTAGATGCGTGTGCCCTCGTTAGTTTGCACTTGAGGCTCCTGGTGCTTGCCCATTGCTCTGTAGGTCTGCTGAACTAGTTAAACTAGTTTATTTTATTTATAGTAAGTGCTTAGTTCAACTAGTTGAATTAATAAAACTAGTTTATTTTTAGTAAGAAAATTTAGGTATATGAGCTTTGATGATCTAATTAAAATTTTACTATAGAACTAGTTTATTTTCAGTAAGAAAATTAATAGAACAGGTTTAGTTTTTTAGTTAAACCAATTATTCCCGCATCGACGTCGACGATGCCTATCCCGCATCCTCGTCGTCGACTCGGCGGAGGAGGCCTGCGCTTGGTGAGGAGCCATGTCCGGGAGTGGGCTCCGCCGGGCTGGTACTGGGAGGTGCTACCTTCCGAGGGGCGTAGCTTGGTGAGGAGCCAGCCCGTCGTTGACCCGAACCTTCTTTGGTGGCGGTCGGGTGGGCCAGTGACAGTGCGGAGGCTTGAGGACCCCGCAGAGGTGGTACGTCACCGTGTCAGCGAGGAGGACGACACGTCCATCGCTACATGGTTGCGTTGGAGGGCAGGTTCTCCAATACCTGGGAGGTTCTTCATGGATCTCACTGGAGCTATGATCCTGTGATGGTTCCTTCTCTTTGGGTGTCCACCGCCCACACTGATACCCGTCGTTCGCTACGGTTTTAGCTGTATTAGTGATGTTATATGTATGATACTATTCGAGATCTATTAGTGATAATATTCGACGATGTACGGACAAAAGAGATGGTTTAGTTTTACTTATTGAATGAATGCTAATTTGAATACTAATTTATTTTACGATTTGGTTTTGCTTATTGAATGCTCAAATTGGAAAACTACTCCATCAAGTTTGAATGCTCATATGATGTAGATATAAACATGTATATCTCGTGTTGCTCAAATAGAATATGTGCTTGCTCAAGTGGCCGGCCATGTTTGCAGGTTACACCTCCTATAGTGGCCTATGTTTTGCCGGAGTGTTGATTAATTTCCATTCCGGCAAATTTCAGGCGCTCGATATGTCCTTTTTTAGCAAAGGTCATGCCGTATTTTTCCGTGAATTCTGGCATGACTTGTGCTAGAATATGTAGGAAATATCGAGTGGCCTGGATTTTCTCGAAAAATAATTAAACGACATTTCGGGTTGACTTTAAGTCTGTCAAGGCTCCGCCACACATGAGAGGATGAAGAATGCCGACTGTTGTGGTGGGGGTTGTTTCTCCTTCTTCTCCTTTTGCTAGATGATACGTCCATTTTGCATCATGCTTTGATATTGATATTTATTGTATTATGGGATGTTATCACACATTATGTCACAATACTTATGCCTTTTCTCTCTTATTTTACAAGGTTTACACAAAGAGGGAGAATGCCGGCAGCTGGAATTCTGGGCTAGAAAAGGAGAAAATATTAGAGACCTATTCCGAGCAACTCCAAAATCCTGAAACTCGACGGAAGTTATTTTTGGGAATTATAAAAAATACTGAGTGAAGAAAATACTAGAGGGGGCCCACACCCTGTCCACGAGGGTGGGGGCGCGCCCCCTGCCTCGTGGGCCCCCTGGTGGCCCTCCAGTACCCATCTTCTGCTATATGAAGTCTTTTACCCTGGAAAAAATCATAAGCAAGCTTGTGGGACGAGACTCCGCCGCCACGAGGCGGAACCAATCTAGGGCTCCGGCAGAGCTATTCTGCCGGGGAAACATCCCTCCGGGAGGGGGAAATCATCGCCATCATCATCACTAACGATCCTCCCATCGGCAGAGGGTCAATCTTCATCAACATCTTCACCAGCACTATCTCCTCTCAAACCCTAGTTCATCTCTTGTATCCAATCTTTGTCCCAAAGCCTCAGATTGGTACCTGTAGGTTGCTAGTAGTGTTGATTACTCCTTGTAGTTGATGCTAGTTGGTTTATTCGGTGGAAGATTATATGTTCAGATCCTTAATGCATATTAATACCCCTCTGATTATGAACATGAATATGATTTGTGAGTAGTTACGTTTGTTCCTGAGGACATGGGAGAAGTCTTGCTATTAGTAGTCATGTAAATTTGGTATTCGTTCGATATTTTGATGAGATGTATGTTGTCTCTCCTCTAGTTGTGTCATGTGAATGTCGACAACATGACACTTCACCATTGTTTGGGCCTAGAGGAAGGAATTGGGAAGTAATAAGTAGATGATGGGTTGCTAGAGTGACAGAAGCTTAAACCCCAGTTTATGCGTTGCTTCGTAAGGGGCTGATTTGGATCCATATGTTTCATGCTATGGTTAGGTTTACCTTAATACTTCTTTTGTAGTTGCGGATGCTTGCATTAGGAGTTAATCATAAGTGGGATGCTTGTCCAAGTAAGGGCAGCACCCAAGCACCGGTCCACCCACATATCAAATTATCAAAGTACCGAATG
>NW_025232738.1:7664-9163 GCF_018294505.1 Triticum aestivum | reverse complement strand
TTGGGGTCCCATAGTGATTTCCATAGTTGTTGAACCCCATGGTGTGCTTACGTGTCGGTCATCAACAATCACAGTTTGGGCCGATTCTTGCCCGGTTCTTGGACTATTACTCTATTTTGGGGTCTCGTAGTCATTTCCATGATTGACGAACCCCAGAGTGCGTTTACGTGTCGGTCATCAACGCTCACATATTCGGCCGATTCTAGTCTGTTTTGTGCACTATTACTCAGTGTTTTGGGGACCCAGGGCGATTTCCACGATTGATGATTCCCGGGGTTCGTTTATGTGTCCGTCGTCAACACTGACAGTTTTGGCCAATTCTGACAAGTTTCATGGACTATTACTTACCGGTTTGGGGTCCCGAAGCGATTTCCATAGTTGTTGAACCCCAATGTGTGCTTACGTGTTGGTCATCAACACTCGAAGTTTTGACCGATTCTGGCCCGTTTCATGGACTATTACTCACTGTTTTGGGGTCCCAAAGCGATTTCCATGGTTGTCGAACTCCAAGGTGCGCTTACGTGTCGGTCATCAACAATCATAGTTATGGCTGATTCTTGCCCGTTTCTTGGACTATTACTTTATTTTGGGGTCTCGGAGTCATTTCCACGATTGACGAACCCCGGGGTGCGTTTACGTGTCGGTCATCAACACTCACATATTCGGCCGATTATAGTCCGTTTCGTGCACTATTACTCAGCGTTTTGGGGACCCAAAGCGATTTCCATGATTGATGAACCACAGAGTGAGTTTATGTGTCTGTCGTCAACACTGACAGTTTTGGCCAATTCTGACATGTTCCGTGGATTATTACTCACCGTTTTGGGGTCCCAAGGTCATTTCCATAGGTTTTGAACCCCAAGGTGTGCTTACGTGTCGGTCATCAACAATCACAGTTTGGGCCGATTCTTGCCCGTTTCTTGGACTATTACTCTATTTTGGGGTCTCGGAGTCATTTCCACGATTAACGAACTCCGGGGTGCGCTTACGTGTCGGTCATCAACACTCACATATTCGGCTGATTCTAGTCCGTTTCGTCCACTATTACTCAGCATTTTGGGGACCCAGAGCGATTTCCACGATTCATGAACCCTGGGTGCGTTTATGTGTCCATCATCAACACTCACAGTTTTGGCCAATTCTGACATGTTTCGTGGAATATTACTCATCGTATTGGGGTCCCGAAGCGATTTCCATAGTAGTTGAATCCCAAGGTGTCCTTACATGTTGGTCATCAACACTCACAGTTTTGGCCGATTCTGGCCCATTTCATGGACTATTACTCACTGTTTTGGGGTCCCAAAGTGATTTCCATGGTTGTCGAACTCCAAGGTGCGCTTACGTGTCGGTCATCAAGAATCACAGTTTGGGCCGATTGTGGCCCGTTTCTTGGACTATTACTCTATTTAGGGGTCCCAGAGTCGTTTCCACGATTGACGAACCCCGGGGTGCGTTTAACAGTCGGTCATCAACACTCACATATTCGGCCGATTCTAGTC
>NW_025232738.1:0-1393 GCF_018294505.1 Triticum aestivum | reverse complement strand
CGTGGATTATTACTCACCGTTTTGGGGTCCCAAGGTCATTTCCATAGGTTTTGAACCCCAAGGTGTGCTTACGTGTCAGTCATCAACAATCACAGTTTGGGCCGATTCTTGCCCGTTTCTTGGACTATTACTCTATTTTGGGGTCTCGGAGTCATTTCCACGATTAACGAACTCCGGGGTGCGTTTACGTGTCGGTCATCAACACTCACATATTCGGCTGATTCTAGTCCGTTTCGTCCACTATTACTCAGCGTTTTGGGGACCCAGAGCGATTTCCACGATTCATGAACCCCGGGTGCGTTTATGTGTCCATCATCAACACTCACAGTTTTGGCCAATTCTGACATGTTTCGTGGAATATTACTCATCATATTGGGGTCCCGAAGCGATTTCCATAGTAGTTGAATCCCAAGGTGTCCTTACATGTTGGTCATCAACACTCACAGTTTTGGCCGATTCTGGCCCATTTCATGGACTATTACTCACTGTTTTGGGGTCCCAAAGTGATTTCCATGGTTGTCGAACTCCAACGTGCGCTTACGTGTCGGTCATCAAGAATCACAGTTTGGGCCGATTGTGGCCCGTTTCTTGGACTATTACTCCATTTAGGGGTCCCAGAGTCGTTTCCACGATTGACGAACCCCGGGGTGCGTTTAACAGTCGGTCATCAACACTCACATATTCGTCCGATTCTAGTCCGTTTGATGCACTATTACTCAGCGTTTTTGGGACCCAGAGGAATTTCCGCGATTGATGAACCCCGGGGTGCATTTATGTGTCCGTCGTCAACACTGACAGTTTTGGCCAATTCTGACAAGTTTCATGGACTATTACTCACCGGCTTGGGGTCCCATAGTGATTTCCATAGTTGTTGAACCCCATGGTGTGCTTACGTGTCGGTCATCAACAATCACAGTTTGGGCCGATTCTTGCCCGGTTCTTGGACTATTACTCTATTTTGGGGTCTCGTAGTCATTTCCATGATTGACGAACCCCAGAGTGCGTTTACGTGTCGGTCATCAACGCTCACATATTCGGCCGATTCTAGTCTGTTTTGTGCACTATTACTCAGTGTTTTGGGGACCCAGGGCGATTTCCACGATTGATGATTCCCGGGGTTCGTTTATGTGTCCGTCGTCAACACTGACAGTTTTGGCCAATTCTGACAAGTTTCATGGACTATTACTTACCGGTTTGGGGTCCCGAAGCGATTTCCATAGTTGTTGAACCCCAATGTGTGCTTACGTGTTGGTCATCAACACTCGAAGTTTTGACCGATTCTGGCCCGTTTCATGGACTATTACTCACTGTTTTGGGGTCCCAAAGCGATTTCCATGGTTGTCGAACTCCAAGGTGCGCTTACGTGTCGGTCATCAACAATCATAGTTATGGC
>NW_025232737.1:802-9165 GCF_018294505.1 Triticum aestivum | reverse complement strand
GCTAATCGGACGTTTTCCGGTAGAAGCCCCCTCAATGCAACCGGAAGCAGTTGCGTCATAATCACGTGGCAGTCATGAGACTTTAGGTTCTGGAACTTTTTCTCTGGCATATTTATTATTCCCTTTATATTCGACGAGAAGCCAGTCGGGACCTTCATACTGAGCATGCATTCAAAGAAGATTTCTTTCTCTTCTTTCGTAAGAGCGTAGCTGGCAGGACCTTCATACTGCTTCGGAGGCATGCCGTCTTTTTCGTGCAAACGTTGCAGGTCCTCCCGTGCCTCAGGTGTATCTTTTGTCTTCCCATACACGCCCAAGAAGCCTAGCAGGTTCACGCAAAGGTTCTTCGTCACGTGCATCACGTCGATTGAAGAGCGGACCTCTAGGTCTTTCCAGTAGGGTAGGTCCCAAAATATAGATTTCTTCTTCCACATGGGTGCGTGTCCCTCAGCGTCATTCGAAACAGCTAGTCCGTCGGGACCCTTTCCAAAGATTACGTGTATCATTGACCATAGCAAGTACGTGATCACCGGTATGCATGGCGGGCTTCTTCCGGTGATCTGCCTCGCCTTTGAAATGCTTGCCTTTCTTTCGACATTGATGGTTGGTCGGAAGAAATCGACGATGGCCCAGGTACACATTCTTCCTGCATTTGTCCAGGTATATACTTTCAGTGTCATCTAAACAGTGCGTGCATGCGTGGTATCCCTTGTTTGTCTGTCCTGAAAGGTTACTGAGAGCGGGCCAATCGTTGATGGTTACAAACAGCAACGCGTGCAGGTTAAATTCCTCCTGTTTGTGCTCATCCCACGTACATACACCGTTTCCATTCCACAGCTGTAAAAGTTCTTCAACTAATGGTCTTAGGTACACATCAATGTCGTTGCCGGGTTGCTTAGGGCCTTGGATGAGAACTGGCATCATAATGAACTTCCACTTCATGCACATCCAAGGAGGAAGGTTATACATACATAGAGTCACGGGCCAGGTGCTGTGATTGCTGCTCTGCTCCCCGAAAGGATTAATGCCATCCGCGCTTAAACCAAACCATACGTTCCTTGGGTCAGCTGCAAACTCAGCCCAGTACTTTCTCTCGATTTTTCTCCACTGCGACCCGTCAGCGGGTGCTCTCAACTTTCCGTCTTTCTTACGGTCCTCACTGTGCCATCTCATCAACTTGGCATGCTCTTTGTTTCTGAACAGACGTTTCAACCGTGGTATTATAGGAGCATACCACATCACCTTCGCAGGAACCCTCTTCCTGGGGGGCTCGCCGTCAACATCACCAGGGTCATCTCGTCTGATCTTATACCGCAATGCACCGCATACCGGGCATGCGTTCAGATCCTTGTACGCACCGCGGTAGAGGATGCAGTCATTAGGGCATGCATGTATCTTCTGCACCTCCAATCCTAGAGGGCATACGACCTTCTTTGCTGCGTATGTACTGTCGGGCAATTCGTTATCCTTTGGAAGCTTCTTCTTCAATATTTTCAATAGCTTCTCAAATCCTTTGTCAGGCACA
This sequence comes from Triticum aestivum, assembly GCF_018294505.1. Classification (NCBI taxonomy): domain Eukaryota; kingdom Viridiplantae; phylum Streptophyta; class Magnoliopsida; order Poales; family Poaceae; genus Triticum; species Triticum aestivum. The sequence goes on along the minus strand of NW_025232737.1, from coordinate 7,640 downwards.
GCATTCTCTGCCTTCCACTGCAGCAATTCCAGTACGGTACCGAGCTTTGTGTTGCCATCTTCGCAATTGGGGTACAACCCTTTTTTGTGATCCTCTAACATGCGATCGAACTTTAGCTTCTCCTTTTGACTTTCGCATTGCGTCCTTGCATCGACAATGACCCAGCGGAGATCATCATTATCGGGCACTGGTTCCTCTTGATCTTCAGCAGCTTCCCCCGTTGCAGCATCATTGGGCACATCATCTGGTTCCTCTTGATCTTCAGCAGCTTCCCCCGTTGTAGCATCACCGTATTCAGAGGGCACATAGTTGTCATCGTCCTCTTCTTCTTCGCCGTCTTCCATCATAACCCCTATTTTTCCGTGCCTCGTCCAAACATTATAGTGTGGCATGAAACCCTTGTAAAGCAGGTGGGTGTGAAGGATTTTTCGGTCAGGGTAAGACTTCGTATTCCCACATGTAGGGCATGGACAACACATAAAACCATTCTGCTTGTTTGCCTCGGCCACTTCGAGAAAATCATGCACGCCCTTAATGTACTCGGAGGTGTGTCTGTCACCGTACATCCATTGCCGGTTCATCTGCGTGCATTATATATAATTAAGTGTGCCAAAAACCATTACAGAACATCATGAATAGATAACTAAGTGACCAAATTAATAGAAGTTCATCATCACATTAAAACCAAAGTACATACATAGTTCTCATCTAACAACATATAGCTCTCCAGAGCATCTAATTAATTAAATCATACATTGAAACTATGTAAAACATTTCAATGCGAAAACAAATGCGATCATAATCGCAACCAAGGTAACAATTGATCCAACGGCATAATGATACCAAGCCTCGGTATGAATGGCATATTTTCTAATCTTTCTAATCTTCAAGCGCATTGCATCCATCTTGATCTTGTGATCATCGACGACATCCGCAACATGCAACTCCAATATCATCTTCTCCTTCTCAATTTTTTTATTTTTTCCTTCAAGTAATTGTTTTCTTCTTCAACTAAATTTAACCTCTCGACAATAGGGTCGGTTGGAATTTCTGGTTCAACCACCTCCTAGATAAATAAAATCTATGTCACGTTGGTCAGCATAATTGTCATAAACAATAAATGAACCAAATAGTTATAAAAAGATAATATATACCACATCCGAATCATAGACAGGACGAGGGCCGACGGGGGCGGATACCAAAACCATCGCACTATATAATAAGAAGGAATAATAAAAGTAACAAAATTAGACAAGTATCTATCTGAAGTAAGAATTTTTTTTTCTTTCAGAAAGAAGATAAGAACAAGAGGCTCACCACAGTGGTGCTGGCGACGAGATCGGCGCGGGCGATCGACGGCGGTGAAGACGGGGACGGGACGTGACGGACCGCTAAACCTAGACAAATCTCGGGGAAAATGGAGCTCGGAGGTCGAGTTTCGAGAGGAGAAAGATTAACTAGTGTGGCTCAGACATTTCATCGAACACCTCATGTGCATAGGAGGTGAGCTAGAGCACCCAAATGCCCTCCCCTCGACAGCCAGAAAAAATAGAGCATTGTGGAGTGCTCTGCTGCGGCGATGGTGTATATATAGGCAGCTCATTTGTCCCGGTTCGTGGCTAGAACCGATACTAAATCCGGGCCTTCTGTCCCGGTTCATGCCAAGAACCGGGACCAATGGTTGTGAACCAGGAGCGAGGCCCATTAGTTCCGGTTCGTGCCTCGAACCGGGACAAATGGTTCCATACGAAGCGGGACCAATGCCCACGAGGCCCCGGCCGGCCCCCTGGGCTCATGAACGGGGACGAATGTCCCCACGGGTCCCAGTTCATGACTGAACCGGGACTAATGGGCTTGCCATGCCCGAACGAAAGCCCTGTTTTCTACTAGTGCGTAAGCTTATTTCACTACTAAGATAAAGTGATGAATGCATTCGAATCCTTAAAAAATTGAATTGTCATATATTCTTTTCTTTCTTTTATTTTCAACATTGTGTTACTGGTGTTTTAAACTATCCATTTGGACCAGTACTCAGTTTTGGGGGGAGACTGATCATTTTACATTGCAAAGTGGTGTAATAAAAATAAGTTTTAACAACAATCTTTATTCTTTCGAGTATGTTAAAACAGAAAACAATTACATCCATCAACTGTTCATCGCCCATGTTCTTTATTGCTTCCTGTGAACTGATTGGTGCTATATGCACCGGTTTCCATTTCGAATTACAGGGTGCATTCTTTCTGTAGGCAACGGAATTATTAGGCCCTTGTGTGCTGAATTTGGCTCGACACATTTACAACACGAGAACAACCTCACGAGGAGGCACTATTCATTGCAACAGTGTTGCCTCTTGATCCAACGGCCCAGATCATTCAGGTTGGCGCCCTCGCGCAAAGATTCCCATCCTCTCTGCCCTCGATGACCAGTTTGGCGGCGCCGCGACCAGCAGCAACGGCCTCTCCTCGGCAAGCATAGACTGCAGGGTCGTCTTCCTCTCTGTCCGCTTCCACACCGTCATGGATGTCTCAGACCTCATCCTCGAGAAGCTCCTCTACCAGGTACAAACATTCAGATTCAGGCCGTCTCCCTCTCCCTCTGCATCTTTGTAAAAATAGTGTAAGCATTTCTTTGGCAATACACGCTGTTGACTGATTTGGTTCCTTCCGTATTGACCTGCGCAAAATAGGATCAATGAAACCATTGATTGTAATCAAGAGTATAATGATATGTTCGCTTCATGGTGCTTTACCTCAAGATGTTTGATATATCCTCATCTTGTACGTTTAAATTTTTTGGTAATTACTGAATTGTTTCCTTTTACAGTGTTCTGCCAGGGAGGAAGTGAACTCACAAAAATATGAGCCATGTGACATGATCCGCTTGCAGCAAATCTTACTTGCTCGCTATTGGGAATTTTTCTTTTCACATGTTGTTGAGTGATGGGCAAAAAGTAATGATGCAAGTCGAGTGATTGATAATCAGTATATTATAGGTCCTGATTTCATTGTTTAAAGTCATAATGCAGTCATGCTTGAGGTGGATGTGTATAAAATTCTGTAACGACTGTATGTTGCTGCCTACATGTGCTTGAGTTGTTCATGTTATCCTAAATGGATATTTCTAGAAGATTAATTTAGCCAATAGGATGCCTGGTCATGCTTGATATGCTCTGTATCATGATTCATATTTAAGTGTTTTCTCATTCGTTGGTACATAGATATACTAAAAAGCTTTTAGCTTTGTGAGTGTCAAATAGTCTATGATTGCTTGTACCTTTCCATTTGCATTTGATAAAGTTTCTATATCTATATGTTACTCATGTGTCATGCTAGATAGAATCACTTCTCTTTTGGATAATTGTCATTAGCATGCCTCTTTCTTCTGGATAATTCATAATGGCCACCGGCGAGCTGCATATTGTTCATATTCCTTAGCGGCATCATGGTACTAACTGCCATTTTTTAACTTTCTTTTGGATAATTCATAATGTCCACCGGCGACCTGCATATCGTTTATATTCCTTAGCGGCTTATAGTACTAACTGCCAATTTTTTGTAAAATAATTTTCTTTATATGCTTATTGTTATTGTTTCATCTCACAATTTTCTTCTCAATTGATCTGCATATTGTAGGCTATTTCCTCTGCCAGAATGAAAGGAGAATATGCTGAGAGGTGGGACAGAGTAACTTCACTTATAAACTATTTGTTCTTTTAGAAGCTATTGTTTTGTATACTTGGATTTAGGCCATGCTGCCTTTGTTAAGAATATCAGCAGTGTCATATGTGCCTTCAGTTACCTCTTCCTCTCCACTCCATCCCCACCCTCTCATGTCAGTTTTGGTTTCATGCACGATATTCTGACATGGCATGCACATAATCAAAGGATAAATTTAGGTTTGATACTATACTTCCTATTCATAGTCAGTAGGCAGGAAAACATGAAGAAGTCACCTTCCATGTCATTGTGTTGTACAAACTGGTTATAGATGTGTAATTGATGAAGTGTATTTCAAAACCAAGTTGGTTACTGTTAATTGGAGGATTGAAACAGTTGTGTAGATAGCCTTCACGCATGATGAGAGTCTCATTGCTTTACCGACAAGAAGCAATGGAAGGCGATGCCACTGCAGTTTATGCGCTCAGGTTTCTCCGCTTCTGTTTGGCCTCTGTCAGGTATAGAATGATACATGTGTTCCTTTCTAATATTCATGCCTCCTTGCATCCTAATATGTTACTTGCATTCTGGCTTCAGCTGTAATTTGAATGTAGCTTATTCATGAATGGATGCTTTACATGCTCATCTGGCCTCCGTCTTGGCGTTAATGTTGTGATTGCCTTTGCAATGAAACCTAATAAAGTGATATATCTTCTTCATCCCTGTTAAGCGATTTTTTTTAGTTCTTCCAGCTCAAACTTCCATTTTTGTCCTTGCAACTACGATCAATTTTCCGATTCATTTATTGTGAAATCTTATTCTACAAGAGGCAGAAAGTCAATTCTGATTGTTCTTAATGTTAATATGTATTCCTGCCTCTGATACCCTCACAAATTTAATCGATTCTCCTGTTATTATTTTTTATAGTTGTATTTTGAGCATTGGCATCTCTAGCGGAGCTGCACAAGCAGAAAGCTGAGCAGGAGCAACTCGGGGATTAAGAAAAGGTCTAAAATGTTGAATCTCCCAATAAAGTGGTACTGTATTTCTCAGCTTCACTCAGCATCTTCTACCTCAACCAGAATTCAGCTACTAAACACATCCAGTTAATCCATGAATAATTGTGAACCTATGGTATTTCTCTCTCTGCCGTGTGAACTGATAAATGCCGGATGACAAAGTTGTGAACTAAGCAGCAAAATGAGGCCAAGAGCCCGATGGCGTTGTAGCTATCGCCCCCTTCGGTGTACAGGAACCAGGCAAAACACCACTGTTAATGTGAGCGACGACGAGCGAATGGGCAGCGACATAATGCACCATGGCATGACGATCAGATCAGCGATATGATTGTTGCGGTGGACAATGCCAAGGATCAGTTCTTTTTGTCGATTGTTGTGTGGGATTCTATGTCAATCTTTTCTGGAAACTTCTGTTTTCTTGATTCAAATTATTTAAGAAATTGTGAATTTTGGTGTCTTTCGTAAGTAAATGTCAGTGTCAAGGCGTCTTTTGTATATTTCAAGTAATTCTTAGAACGTTGCCAACGAACTTATTGTTATGGTGTTGTTCTAAACCTTGAAACTTTTGGGGCATTATATGCTACATATCATATGAAATGTATCATTTGAATGCATTGAATCTTCACAAATTTTGGATATGATTCACCCGGCAGGCCTGTGGCAAGCCTCACTTCCTATTAACCGATCATTACCTGCTTCGTTGGGACCGGCACCCCACGCCAAGGCTTGATGTCAAGTGGTTATCTTTTATTGTGTTGCTTCTATTACATGTTGATGTTTCTCCTATCTTTTATTTTTTTTTCTTGTTTGAATACATATGCTAAATGAGGATTCTTACCAACTTGTGCATTACCTCTTTGACCAAAGCATTTGGACCGGCACCCTCGCGCCAAGGCGCGATCCCGTTCTAGTATATATGAATGGCCAAGGAACCCGGCAACATGCAGACAGGATATCTCTTTGAGAAAAGTGGTTGGTATAATTGCACTAATACAACATGCGATATGCGATCAACGGACTTTGCAGAGTTGATAACCCAGCAAGGCAAGGGAAAATAGATGATGTATCTTTGATCATCACTCTTATTTGATCGAATTTGTTGGATTAATCGATGTTCATATGTATCCACAGAAGATGGGAAGCGTCCAGTCCAGCGATTGGGAGGTAGGAAAGGAAAAAAAGGAAGCCAAAAGGTCCGCCTGCACAACTCTAGTCTAGGCCACCAGAGCAAGCACAGCTAGCTGCCGACCAAAGACTGCTCGCTCATCTGCTGTACGTACTACGGTGTAGGAGTACGAGCATGCTGTACGTACTACTGTGTCCCATATGAGAGAAAAGGGGAGAAGATAGAGGGCACTGCCACAGACAGTGTTTGACCCAAGAAGCTTTCACCACGAGAGGGACGATGCATTTCATGGTCTCTACTTCTTTTTTATTGAGCTTAATGCATTTCATGGTCTCCACAAATTTATATATTGTTTCCCACAGAAACGATTACACTGCAAACTTATGTATTGTTTCCCTGCAACTGCAAGAAAGAAAATGCTACTCCACTGTACAAATCCCATGGAGAGAATAAAATCCGACGGAGGAGGAGAGAAGAAGGATCTCCTGTTTGTATATAGGATAGGAGGAAGTACTACTTGCCAGGCTAGACAACAAAAGGGCAACCGCTTTATCCCGGTCCCACAGAGGCCACCTCCAAACCCCAGTCCCACGGTAAACAAAGGCGCTGTGACTTCTTTTTACTCTCTCATGCATAACACAGTAGTAATGCTCCTCCATATCAAAATAACTCGAGTAGTACCACCGTAGAGACAGGCAAACGTACACTTTTAAGAACTCGAGTGGCTTCCATATGACAAGGCCAAGGAATCCACGTCAGAGGCCAAACCTAATGCTACGTCAACCTCTGGTTCAAACAGCATTTTTCAAGAAACAAAGTTGTGAAAGATTCAACAAACAAAGTTAGGTACAAATGTTTCCGCAAAAAAGAAAAACGTTAAGCATTAATGCACTAATACAACCTGTTTAATGTGTGATCAACTTCGGAAATTACATATCCTCAATATGAGGAAATATGCACATTCATGGTGTCAAACGATACAAGTGCGGAGGGGATCTCTCTCGGGGAAGATGGCTCCCTCCCCCCTCTTTGACGCC
>NW_025232737.1:0-579 GCF_018294505.1 Triticum aestivum | reverse complement strand
CCCCCCATACCACCGACAAACAAAGCAACCGGCGCCGCGTGAGACCGGAACCATCACCTCTCCAGCCACCCTCTCAACCCAACCTCACACCAGCCCCACTCCCTCCGCCGGCGGAACCGCAACCCTCTGTGCCCCCGGCTCGACACCCTAGCCCCTATGCCGAAGATGATCTCCCGCCAAATGGCCGACACCGCATTGGTCGGACAAGGGGGCCTGCTGCAGATGGGCGACCGCGCGCGCGGTGGGCCGCCCTCAGGTCGACGCGCGAGTTTGCTAGGCCGGCAATCCACCTCTCGTGGATGCGGTTGCCACCGGCGTCGATGGGGGTGAGGGGACGGCGCGACTGCGTGCGAGCCATCGGAGGAGAGGAGAGCAAGGGGCGGTGAGGAGAGTGGGGGAGTGGCCTAAATGAAGGAGAGAGAGGGGGGTTATTGAGACGTCCTGTCTGTCCCCCCCGCTCCCTGAGGCGTGCAGGCAAGAGCCACGCGTGGCCGCAGTGAGCCCGGCTGCCAAGAAACTGCCGAATACGCGGGCATGGTTGGGCCTTATGCAGGCAACCAAAAATGTCCCAGATGATTC
>NW_025232736.1:6961-9168 GCF_018294505.1 Triticum aestivum | reverse complement strand
AGCTACATGAAGGAGCACGCGAGAGAGATGGGCGTGAAAGGAGATTCAAATATTTAGTTGCGTTTATAGAAAATGTCAACATAAAAGGAATTCAAATATTTGAATTAAAGATGATGATACATGTAATTCATACTCGAACCAAAATTGATCTATCAAACATGCACACTCATAAGAATTCGTGCCCATCTATGTTATTTAATATCTAGATATTACTGATCCATACATTTGAGTAGAACATAATTTGGTTTAAAAAATTTGAATTCAACCTGATGATTTTGAGATCATTGTATTTGTAAATCATATTATATATATAAAGGAGCAGAATTCTTTGTTGTGATTTTGAAAGTACATATAAGAAATTATGTATATAGAATTTTATTCGAATCGAAAATGGATCCTGCCCGAAAAAAGAACACAAAATGGAATGGAATTGAGTTGGCACGGTAAACGTGCAAGCTTTTTCTCAAAAATTTGAATGAAGTGGCCAAACTCGCAGTAACCGCCCGAAACCAAAATATGGGAGATGGAAATTACTGCCTGTCCCTGACATGCAACACATGTCGCCTCGATTTCAATAGGTCTTAATAGGGGCAGGTTTGTAATTTCACTCAAACGTGACATAACCGCCTCCCACCCGGATTCATACATGGTGGGCGCCAAAACACAATGTCTCCTTGGCCGAAATCACCTCTCACCCGGATTCATACATGGTGGGTGCCAAACAAACTCTCCTCGGCCGAAATCTCCATGGGCAAATATTCGGTGTATGGGAGACTACCGTCCTATCCCCAGCAGCAGAATACTCCTGTGATGTCTGAAATTTTAAACGGGGATAAGTTGGTAACCTTCCCCTCATTTGAGACAAGCGCGTCCCAAAGACAAGGTTCCCCCTACCTCTCTCCCTCCATTTTGTTGGGGAACGCAGTAATTTCAAAAAAATTCCTACGCACACGCAAGATCATGGTGATGCATAGCAACGAGAGGGAAGAGTATCGTCCACGTACCCTCGTAGACCGTAAGTGGAAGCATTATGAGAACGCGATTGATGTAGTCGTACGTCTTCACGATCCAACCAATCCAAGTACCGAATGCACGGCACCTCTGAGTTCAGCACACGTTCAGATCGATGACGTCCCATGAACTCCGACCTAACAGAGCTTGACGGGAGAGTTCCGTCAGCACGACGGCGTGATGAAGGTGATGATGTTGCTACCGACGCAGGGCTTCGCCTAAGCACCGCTACGATATGATCGAGGTGGATTATGGTGGAGGGGGGCACCACACACGGCTTGGAACAATCAACTTGTGTGTCCTAGGGTGCCCCTGCCCCCGTATATAAAGGAGCAAGGAGAGGCCGGCCGGCCCTTGCAAGGCACGCCGGGAGAAGGGGTCCTCCTCCTAGTAGGAGTAGGACACCCCTTTCCTACTCCTACTAGGAGGGGGAAAGCAAGGAGGAGAGGAAGAAGGAAGGAGAGGGAGGAAAGGAGGAAAGGGGGCACCCCCCCCCCTAGTCCAATTCGGTTTGGGCTAGGGGGGCCGCGCGCCATGCCTCCTCTCTTCCACCACTTGGCCCATGAGGCCCAATATTTCTTCCCCGTATTCCCGTAACTCCCCGGTACTCCGAAAAATACCCGAATCACTCGGAACCTTTCCGATGTCCGAATATAGTCGTCCAATATATCGATCTTTACGTCTCGACCATTTCGAGACTCCTTGTCATGTCCCCGATCTCATCCGGGACTCTGAACTACCTTCGGTACATCAAATCACATAAACTCATAATACCGATCGTCACCGAACGTTAAGCGTGCGGACCCTACGAGTTCAAGAACTATGTAGACATGACCGAGACAGGTCTCCGGTCAATAACCAATAGCGGAACCTGGATGTTCATATTGGCTCCTACATATTCTACAAAGATCTTTATCGGTCAAACCGCATAACAACATAAGTTGTTCCCTTTGTCATCGGTATGTTACTTGCCCGAGATTCGATCGTCGGTATCTCAATACCTAGTTCAATCTCGTTACCAGCAAGTCTCTTTACTCATTTCCGTAATGCATCATCCTGCAACGAACTCATTAGTTGCATTGCTTGCAAGGCTTATAGTGATCGATGTGCATTACCGAGAGGGCCCAGAGCTACCTCTCTGACAACCAGAGTGACAAATCCTAATCTTGATCTATGCCAACTCAACAAGTACCATC
>NW_025232736.1:4682-5258 GCF_018294505.1 Triticum aestivum | reverse complement strand
TGTCCAGTGATCCACTCCTGGATTACTTTGGTACTTCCCTGCTAAACTAATAGCAAGGCACACATCAGGTCTGGTACACAACATTGCATACATGATAGAGCCTATGGCTGAAGCATAGGGAACACGTTTCATTTTCTCTCTATCTTCTGCAGTGGTCGGGCGTTGAGTCTTACTCAACTTCACAGCTTGTAACACAGGAAAGAACCCTTTCTTAGCTTGATCCATTTTGAACATTTTCAAAACTTTATCAAGGTATGTGCTTTGTGAAAGTCCAATTAAGCGTCTTGATCTATCTCTATAGATCTTGATGCCCAATATATAAGCAGCTTCACCGAGGTCTTCCATTGAAAAACTCTTATTCAAGTATCCTTTTATGCTATCCAGAAATTCTATATCATTTCCAATCAACAATATGTCATCCACATATAATATTAGAAATGCTACGGAGCTCCCACTCACTTTCTTGTAAATACAGGCTTCTCCAAAAGTTTGTATAAAACCATATGATTTGATCACACTATCAAAACATTTATTCCAACTCCGAGAGGCTTGCATCAGTCCATAAATGGATCGCTG
>NW_025232736.1:0-4189 GCF_018294505.1 Triticum aestivum | reverse complement strand
AGCTTGCACACTTTGTTAGCACCCTTTGGATCGATAAAACCTTCAGGTTGCATCATATACAACTCTTCTTCCAGAAATCCATTCAGGGATGCAGTCTTCACATCCATTTGCCAAATTTCATAATCATAAAATGCGGCAATTGCTAACATGATTCGGACGAACTTAAGCATCGCTACGGGTGAGAAGGTCTTATCGTAGTCAACTCCTTGAACTTGTCGAAAACCTTTCGCAAGAAGTCAAGCTTTGTAGACAGTAACGTTACCATCAGCGTCAGTCTTCTTCTTGAAGATCAATTTATTCTCGATGGCTTGCCGATCATCGGGCAAGTCAACCAAAGTCCACACTTTGCTCTCATACATGGATCCCATCTCAGATTTCATGGCCTCAAGCCATTTTGTGGAATATGGGCTCATCATCTCTTCCTCATAGTTCGTAGCTTCGTCGTGGTCAAGTAACATGACCTACAGAACAGGATTACCGTACCACTCTGGTGCAGATATTACTCTGGTTAACCTATGAGGTTCGGTAGTAACTTGATCTGAAGTTTCATGATCATCATCATTGGCTTCCTCACTAATTGGTGTAGGTGTCACAGGAACCGGTTTCTGTGATGGACTACTTTCCAATAAGGGAGCGGGTATAGTTACCTCATCAAGTTCTACTTTCCTCCCACTCACTTCTTTCGAGAGAAACTCCCTCTCTAGAAAGGATCCATTCTTAGCAACAAATGTCTTGCCTTCGGATCTATGATAGAAGGTGTACCCAACAATCTCCTTTGGGTATCCTATGAAGACACATTTCTCCGATTTGGGTTCGAGCTTATCAGGTTGAAGCTTTTTCACATAAGTATCGCAGCCCCAAACTTTAAGAAACGACAACTTTGGTTTCTTGCCAAACCATAGTTCATAAGGTGTCGTCTCAACGGATTTAGATGGTGCCCTATTTAACGTGAATGCAGCCGTCTCTAAAGCATAACCCCAAAATGATAGCGGTAAATCAGTAAGAGACATCATAGATCGCACCATATCTAGTAAAGTATGATTACGATGTTCGAACACACCATTACGCTGTGGTGTTCCAGGTGGCGTGAGTTGCGAAACTATTCCGCATTGTTTGAAATGAAGACCAAACTCGTAACTCAAATATTCTCCTCCATGATCAGATCGTAGAACTTTATTTTCTAGTTACGATGATTTTCCACTTCACTCTGAAATTCTTTGAACTTTTCAAATGTTTCAGACTTATGTTTCATCAAGTAGATATACCCATATCTGCTCAAGTCATCTGGGAAGGTGAGAAAATAACGATACCCGCCGCGAGCCTCAACATTCATCGAACCACATACATCAGTATGTATGATTTCCAACAAATCTGTTGCTCGCTCCATAGTTCCGGAGAACGGCGTTTTAGTCATCTTGCCCATGAGGCATGGTTCGCAAGTACTAAGTGATTCATAATCAAGTGATTCCAAAAGTCCATCAGAATGGAGTTTCTTCATGCGTTTTACACCAATATGACCTAAATGGCAGTGCCACAAATAAGTTGCACTATCATTATCAACTCTGCATCTTTTGGCTTCAACATTATGAATATGCGTATCACTACTATTAAGATTCATTAAAAATAGACCACTCTTCAAGGGTGCATGACCATAAAAGATATTACTCATATAAATAGAACAACCATTATTCTCTGATTTAAATGAATAACCGTCTCACATCAAACAAGATCCAGATATAATGTTCATGCTCCACGCTGGCACCAAATAACAATTATTCAGGTCTAAAACTAATCCCGAAGGTAGATGTAGAGCTAGCGTGCCGACGATGATCACATCTACTTTGGAACCATTTCCCACGCACATCGTCACATCGTCCTTAGCCAATCTCCGCTTAATCCGTAGTCCCTGTTTTGAGTTGCAAATATTAGCAACAGAACCAGTATCAAATACCCAGGTGCTACTACGAGCTTTAGTAAGGTACACATCAATAACATGTATATCACATATACCTTTGTTCACCTTGCTATCCTTCTTATCCGCCAAATACTTGGGGCAGTTCAGCTTTTAGTGACCAGTCTACTTGCAGTAGAAGCACTCAGTCTCAGGCTTAGGTCCAGACTTGGGTTTCTTCTCTTGAGCAGCAACTTGTTTGCCGTTCTTCTTGAAGTTCCCTTTCTTCTTCCCTTTACCCTTTTTCTTGAAACTAGTGGTCTTGTTGACCATCAACACTTGATGCTCCTTCTTGATTACTTCCTCCATAGCTTTTAGCATTGCGAAGAGTTCGGGAATCATCTTATCCATCCCTTGCATATTATAGTTCATCATGAAGCTTTTGTAGCTTGATGGCAGTGATTGAAGAACTCTGTCAATGACACTATCAACATGAAGATTAACTCCCAGTTGAGTCAAGTGGTTATGGTACCAAGACATTCTGAGTATATGTTCACTAATAGAACTATTCTCCTCCATCTTGCAGCTGTAGAACTTATTGGAGACTTCATATCTCTCAATCTGGGCATTTTCTTGAAATATTAACTTCAACTCCTGGAACATCTCATATGCTCCATGACATTCAAAACGTCATCGAAGTCCCGGTTCTAAGCCGTAAAGCATGGCACACTGAACTATCGAGTAGTCATCAGCTTTGCTCTACCAGACGTTCATAACATCTGGCGTTGCTCCTGCAGCGGGTTTGGCACCTAGCAGTACTTCTAGGACGTAATTATTCTATGCAGCAATGATGATAATCCTCAAGTTACGGACCCAGTCCGTGCAAGTGCTACCATCATCTTTCAACTTTGCTTTCTCTAGGAACACATTAAAATTCAACGGAACAACAACACGGGCCATCTATCTACAACAACATAGACAAGCAAAATACTATCTGGTACTAAGTTCATGATAAATTAAAGTTCAATTAATCATATTTAAGAACTCCCACTTAGATAGACATCCCTCTAATCATCTAAGTGAACACATGATCCAAATCAACTAAACCATGACCGATCATCACGTGAAATGGAGTAGTTTTCAATGGTGAACATCACTATGTTGATCATATCTACCATATGATTCACGCTCGACCTTTCGGTCTCAGTGTTCCGAGGCCATATCTGCATATGCTAGGCTCGTCAAGTTTAACCCGAGTATTTCTACGTGGGCAAAACTGGCTTGCACCTGTTGTATGTGAACGTAGAGCTTATCACACCCGATCATCACGTGGTGTCTCGGCACGACGAACTTTGGCAACGGTGCATACTCAGGGAGAATAGTTGTACCTTGAAATTTAGTGAGAGGTCATCTTATAATGCTACCATCAATCAAAGCAAGATAAGATGCATAAAAGATAAACATCACATGCAATCAATATAAGTGATATGATATGGCCATCATCATCTTGTGCTTGTGATCTCCATCTCTGAAGCACTATCATGATCACCATCGTCACCGGCGCGACACCTTGATCTCCATCATAGCATTGTTGTCGTCTCGCCAATTTTATGCTTCCACGACTATCGCTACCGCTTAGTGATAAAGTAAAGCATTACAGGGCGATTGCATTACATACAATAAAGCGACAACCATATGGCTCCTGCTAGTTGCCGATAACTCGGTTACAAAACATGATCATCTCATACAATATAGCATCACGTCTTGACCATATCACATCACAACATGCCCTGCAAAAACAAGTTAGACGTCCTCTACTTTGTTGTTGCAAATTTTACGTGGCTGCTACGGGCTTAGCAAGAACCGGTTCTTACCTACGCATCAAAACCACAACGATAGTTTGTCAAGTTGGTGTTGTTTTAACCTTCGCAAGGACCGGGCGTAGCCACACTCGGTTCAACTAAAGTTGGAGAAACTGACTCCCGCCAGCCACCTATGTGCAAAGCACGTCGGTAGAACCAGTCTCGCGTAAGCGTACGCGTAATGTCGGTCCGGGCCGCTTCATCCAACAATACCGCCGAACCAAAGTATGACATGCTGGTAAGCAGTATGACTTATATCGCCCATAACTCACTTGTGTTCTACTCGTGCATATGACATCTACCCATAAAACCTGGCTCTGATACCACTGTTGGGGAACGTAGTAATTTCAAAAATTTCCTACGCACGCGCAAGATCATGGTGATGCATAGCAACGAGAGGGGTGAGTGTTGTCCACGTACCCTCGTAGACCGAAAG
>NW_025232735.1:6555-9170 GCF_018294505.1 Triticum aestivum | reverse complement strand
AGGAGGCGGCAAACTTCGTAACAGCGCACTACGAAGCCAAAAATCATCATTTGCATAATCCGAAGCCTCGGTACAATGCTGACGAGCCTAAAAAGGGTGGATCCAACCTCAGCCTATTCAAAGGGAATCTCGCACCAGCTAGTGTTTCACATCCAGTATCTTTGGATAACAAAGAATGGCGGACCATTTCGTTGTATATCTTCAACAACTTGATAGAAGTGCGGCGGTACATCAAGTAAGTTCTCGGTACATTGTTTCGCAACTTCTATTTCCTTTGAACTACTCTTATTCCTGGATATGTCATACAGTCGATACGTCGCCATATTCTCGTATGGAGCGGAGATCCAAAAGGATTCCGTCGAAGAGTATGAGCTTCTCGCAAAGCAAGGAGGTGGCTATCCCGGTTTCATCTCTTGGTTCAAACAAACGATAATTTCTATTAGACAATTTCATTACATTCGCTAATTTGTGCATAATGCAACAATCCCCTTTCATATTAAACTTGTAGGCTAATTCAGAGTCTATGGACGCCGAATTGAGACAAGTCGCTAATGGTTTTGACTATAAGGTCCATTCATTTGACAAGTACGACATCAATGGGTATCGCTTTCGTACCTATGGCAAAGAGCTATCTATGGCCGACCGAAAGTCTACAAATTTTTATGTATCTGCTATCGGCGAAGGAGGTACCGAGTATTATGGGAGAGTTGAAGCAATTTATGAACTTCTGTTCTATGGTGAAAACCCACCGAATGTCGTAGTCTTCAAATGTTATTGGTTTCAGCCGAAGGAGACTAGAAGGACTCGTGAACATATAGGGCTAGCTGAAATCAACCAAAGCACTCATTTAGATGTTCCTGATGTCTATATTATGGCTCAACAGGCGACCCAAGTATTCTATCTACTGTGGGCCTGCCAAACTAATCCAAATCTGAAAGGTTGGGATGTCGTTTATGAAGTGCCGCCACGTGCTAGACTTTCTCCCCCAAAGGAAGAGGATTATGAACCTCACATTAACCCAGACACATATGAAGGAGAATTCTTCCAAGAGACACGTCTTTCCAAAAAGCGTTTCAAGAACCGCAATACTTCACCCCAAAACATTGAAGTAGACAGCGACAATGAATCCGACATCAGCCCAGAGGAGGAACAAGAAGAGCCGGAACAAGAAGAGGTTACTGCTGCGGATGACCTGTCAATGCTTGACCGATTACGTCAAGGTGGCCTTGCACATGTTGATGCCAATGAACCCTATGAGCCCATCATTGATTATAGTGATGATGATGATTATGCATTTATTGATGATACTGATCGAGATTATTAGTAGTGTCAGGTATTCAATTTTTTTATGTTGTACTTGATGATGATACACTTAAGTGATATACATATTATTATTCATGTCGGTACTTTCTTTTATGTTGTACTAATTTTGTTTATTCTTTGTCATGGCAGGTGTTGAAAGATGGTGGGCGCTGGTCGGGAGCGCGCTGAGGCCCCTTCTTCGTCGGCGCGTGCGAGGTCTTCCATTCCACCCGCACCTCTCCGCTGAGCGTTGCTGGACAGTATGGCGACACCGCCGGGCCCTTCTTCGTCGACCGCGGTGCCCAGCAGGGGACGAGGTAAGAAGAAGAGAGGAGGTGGGGCATTTCACCTAGGTTAGCTCATAAACGACCCATTTGACCTTGGTTAGCTCATAAATGACCCATTTCACCTAGGTTAGCTCATAAACAACCTATTTCACCTAGGTTAGCTCATAAACGACCCACTTCACCTAGGTCTGCTCATAAACGACTCATTTCACCTAACTTAGCTCATAAACGACCCATTTCACCTAGGTTTGTTCATAAACGACTCATTTCACCTAACTTAGCTCATAAACGACCCATTTCACCTAGGTTAACTCGTAAACAACCTATTTCACCTAGGTTACCTCATAAACGACCCATTTCACCTAGGTTTGCTCATAAACGACTCATTTCACCTAACTTAGCTCATAAACGACCCATTTCACCTAGGTTTGCTCATAAACGACTCATTTCACCTAGGTTTGCTCATAAACGACCCATTTCGCCTAGGTTTGCTCATAAACGACTCATTTCACCTAGGTTTGCTCATAAACGACCCATTTCACCTAGGTTTGCTCATAAACAACCCATTTCACCTAACTTAGCTCCAAAATGATCCATTTCACCTAGGATAGCTCATAAACTACCCATTTCACCTAGGTTAGCTCATATACGATACATTTCACCTAAGTTAGCTAATATATGGCATATACTTCTTCTTCTAGTCTTCTTCTTCTATTCTTTTTCTTCTAGTCTAATTCTTCTTCTAGTCTTCTTTTTCTAACTTTCTTATTTGTCATTTTGCAGGTTTCATTCACTTCACGGAAGCCAGCTTCCTATGATGGATTGCTTGCTTTTTCCTGTTTTTTCCTTTGATGCACTTGTATTCTGCTGGCTTGCTATGAAGAAACTTTGCATATTGTAATATGTATGGATCGATGGAACTATGTGATGGATATATATGTGATGTGAAATTTTTGATGGATATATATGTGATGTGATGGAACTATGTGATGGATATTTATGTGATGGATATATATGTGCTGTGAA
>NW_025232735.1:0-2425 GCF_018294505.1 Triticum aestivum | reverse complement strand
AAAATTCCCCCCAAATCTGATTCAACCGCCCTTCGTCCAACTAGCCAATAATATTCCCTAAACCCCCTCCCCTCGCCCCTCCACTCCATTTGCTCGGCCAAAGTCGCGCTCCCCGCCGCACCGATACATCGGCGCCGCGGTTCATCGAGGGGACGCACGGCGATCCTCTCGCTCCCACAGTATGCTCTCGTAGACTGCCGTCTTCTAGCCGCGCCGCCACCTCTGGCTACGTTCTTGTGGAGGCGCACGGCGATCAGAGCCGCCACCTCTGGCAACGTTCATGTGGAGATGCACGGCGGTCAGCTTCTCCCACGGTACATGCATTCTAGACTGAGACCCCGTTCAAGTCGGTGTAGCGCTGAATGTTAGCTGATAGACGTTGTTAATCTCACTGTTTGCCGAAGTAGTTTACAATCAACATGCTATGCTTAAGAAGCTTCCTTACCTTGTTCTGCACTCAATCTGCTTAGCTGAGATGGCATGTGATACGTCTCCAACGTATCTATAATTTATGAAGTATTCATGCTATTATATTATCCTTCTATGATGATTTATATGCATTTATATGTCATTTTATATGATTTTTGGGACTAACCTATTAACCTAGAGCCCAGTGCCAGTTTCTATTTTCTCCTTGTTTTTGTGTTTTACAGAAAAGGGATACCAAACAGAGTCCAAATGACGTGCAATTTTTGAGGATTTTTTATGGACCAAAAGAAGACCACGGAGCATCGGAGTTGGGCCAGAAGAGTCCCGGGCTGCCCACGAGAGTGGGGGCGCCCCCCCCCTAGGGCGCGCCCCCCTATCTCGTGGACAGCTCAGAGACCCCCCTGATGTGAAACCAACGCCAAATATTCCTATAAATACAGAAACCTTCGAGAATTAACCTAGATCGGAAGTTCCACCGCCGCAAGCCTCTGTAACCATGAGAAATCAATCTAGGCCCTCTCCAGCACCCTGCCGGAGGGGGCCATCATCACAGGAGGCCATGGAGGAGGGTCTCGGAGGGGCCATCATCGCCATGAAGGCCAAGGACCAGAGGAGGAAAGCCACGGAGGAGGAAGCACAAGGGGGAGAACCTCTCCTCCTCTCTCTTGGTGGCGCCGAAGTGCCATCGGGAGGGGAATCATAGCCACGGTGATCGTCTTCATCAACATCACCATCATCATCACCATCCTCATCTCTTTTACGCGGTCCACTCTCCCACACCCCGCTGTAATCCCTACTTGAACATGGTGCTTTATGCTACATATTATGATCCAATGATGTGTTGCCATCCTATGATGTTTTGAGTAGATATCTTTTGTCCTTGAGTTGATTGGTGATCTACATTGGTATGAGTTGTACGTTTTATTTTGGTGCTGTCCTACGGTGCCCTCTGTGTCGTGCAAGCGTGAGGGGTTCCCGCTGTAGGATGTTGCAATACGTGCATGATTCACTTATAGTGGGTTGCGTGACTGACTGAAACACAAACCCGAGTAAGGGGGTTGTTGCGTATGGGATAAAAGAGGACTTGATGCTTTAATGCTATGGTTGGGTTTTACCTTAATGAATCTTTAGTATTTGCGGATGCTTGCTAGAGTTCCAATCATTAGTGCATATGATCCAAGGATGGAAAAGTATGTTAGCTTATGCCTCTCCCTCATATGAAATTGCAATGACGACTATCGATCTTGTTAACAATTGCTTAGGACAATTCCGCACACTGATCCACCATTATTCCACACTCGCTATTTATATTATTTAGTAATATATTCTAAATTTATGATAACAGAACCTACTTTTATGTTTTAGCTCTCCGATTTCATACAAAGTTATCCTCTTTATACCCGCAACACAGTTTTATTTCCTGTTTCTAGTTGGAAGCAAATGTTTGGTACACGTAGAGTCGTATCAGTGGCAGATAGGGCTTGAGAGAATATTGATCTTACCTTTAGCTCCTTGTGGGTTCGACACTCCATACTTATCACTTCCACCTTTGGGAATTGCTATGATGATTCCCTGCACTTGGGGAGTATCAAGCTCTTTTCTGGCGCCGTTGCCGTGGAGCAATAGCGTGGGGTTGATATTTTCGTGTGTGCTTGTTTGCTTTCTTCACTTAGTAGATTTTTTTCTTTTTTGTTTCTGTTTAGTTGTGGGTGAAATAAAAAATCAAAAGAATGAAAATACCAAAAAAGAATTACTTTCCTCTCATGCCTAAAAAAGTTTTTCAAAAAGAGAAGTGATTGGAAAGTTATGCATTGAAGAAGTGAGGGTCGACCTTGAGCACTTGTGTTCATGCTCATGGAAACAATGTAGAATTTTTCATGGAAGTTTCTCTGTAAATAATTATCCCCTTGTATATATCCATTGCATTATAAAAATAATGTGCTAAGCTTGGGTTTTAGTGTGATAAGATTGCTTGCTTACTATGTGCAGAACAAAA
>NW_025232734.1:0-9170 GCF_018294505.1 Triticum aestivum | reverse complement strand
GCAGTAGCAGTAGCAGTAGCAGTAGCAGTAGTAGTAGCAGTAGCAGTAGCAGTAGCAGTAGGAGTAGCAGTAGGAGTAGTAGTAGTAGTAGTAGTAGTAGTAGTAGTAGTAGTAGCAGCAGTAGCAGGAGCAGCAGCAGCAGCAGGAGCAGCAGCAGCAGCAGGAGCAGGAGCAGTAGTAGCAGGAGCAGCAGCAGGAGCAGGAGCAGGAGCAGGAGCAGTAGTAGCAGGTGAAGGAAATATGCCCTAGAGGCAATAATAAAGTTATTATTTATTTCCTTATAATCATGATAAATGTTTATTATTCATGCTAGAATTGTATTTACCGGAAACATAATACATGTGTGAATACATAGACAAACATAGTGTCACTAGTATGCCTCTACTTGACTAGCTCATTAATCAAAGATGGTTATGTTTCCTAACCATGAACAATGAGTTGTTATTTGATTAACGAGGTCACATCATTAGTAGAACGATCTGATTGACATGACCCATTCCATTAGCTTAGCACCCGATCGTTTAGTATGTTGCTATTACTTTCTTCATGACTTATACATGTTCCTATGACTATGAGATTATGCAACTCCCGTTTACCGGAGGAACACTTTGGGTACTACCAAACGTCACAACGTAACTGGGTGATTATAAAGGAGTACTACAGGTGTCTCCAATGGTCGATGTTGGGTTGGCGTATTTCGAGATTAGGATTTGTCACTCCGATTGTCGGAGAGGTATCTCTGGGCCCTCTCGGTAATACACATCACATAAGCCTTGCAAGCATTACAAGTAATATGTTAGTTGTGAGATGATGTATTACGGAACGAGTAAAGAGACTTGCCGGTAACGAGATTGAACTAGGTATTGGATACCGACGATCGAATCTCGGGCAAGTAACATACTGATGACAAAGGGAACAACGTATGTTGTTATGCGGTCTGACCGATAAAGATCTTCGTAGAATATGTAGGAGCCAATATGGGCATCCAGGTCCCGCTATTGGTTATTGACCGGAGACGTGTCTCGGTCATGTCTACATTGTTCTCGAACCCGTAGGGTCCGCACGCTTAAGGTTACGATGATAGTTATATTATGAGTTTATGCATTTTGATGTTCCGAAGGTTGTTCGGAGTCCCGGATGTGATCACGGACATGATGAGGAGTCTCGAAATGGTCGAGACGTAAAGATTGATATATTGGAAGCCTATATTTGGATATCAGAAGTGTTCCGGGTGAAATCGGGATTTTACCGGAATACCGGGAGGGTTACCGGAACCCCCCGGGAGCTATTTGGGCCATAGTGGGCCTTGGTGGAAAAGAGAAGGGGCTGCCCTAGATGGGCTGCGCGCCCCCCTTCCCCTAGTCCTATTAGGACTAGGAGAGGTGGCCGGCCCCCTCCTCCTCTTTTCCCCTCCGAGGAATCCTAGTTGGACTAGGATTGGAGGGGGAATCCTACTCCCAGAGGGAGTAGGACTCTCCTGCGCCTCCCCCCCTTGGCTGGCCAGCCTCCCCTCCTCTCCTCCTTTATATACGGAGGCAGGGGCACCTCTAAACACACAAGTTGACACAAGTTGATCCACGTGATCTATTCCTTAGCCGTGTGCGGTGCCCCCTCCCACCATATTCCTCGATAATACTGTAGCGGAGTTTAGGCAAAGCCCTGCTGCTGTAGTTCATCAAGATCGTCACCACGCCGTTGTGCTGACGGAACTCTTCCCCGACACTTTGCTGGATCGGAGTCCGGGGATTGTCATCGAGCTGAACGTGTGCTCGAACTCGGAGGTGCCGTAGTTTCGGTGCTTGATCGGTTGGATCGTGAAGACGTACGACTACTTCCTCTACGTCGTGTCATCGCTTCCGCAGTCGGTCTGCGTAGGGTACATAGACAATACTCTCCCCCTCGTTGCTATGCATCACATGATCTTGCGTGTGCGTAGGAAATTTTTTGAAATTACTACGAAACCCAACAGTGGCATCCGAGCCTAGGTTATTTATGTTGATGTTATATGCACGAGTAGAACACAAGTGAGTTGTGGACGATACAAGTCATACTGCCTACCAGCATGTCATACTTTGGTTCGGCGGTATTGTCGGACGAGACGACCCGGACCAACCTTACGCATACGCTTACGCGAGACCGGTTCCCTCGACGTGCTTTGCACAGAGATGGCTTGCGGGCGACTGCCTCTCCAACTTTAGTTGAACCAAGTATGGCTACGCCTGGTCCTTGCGAAGGTTAAAACGGAGTCTATTTGACAAACTATCACTGTGGTTTTGATGCGTAGGTGAGATTGGTTCTTACTTAAGCCCGTAGCAGCCACGTAAAACATGCAACAACAAAGTAGAGGACGTCTAACTTGTTTTTGCAGGGCATGTTGTGATGTGATATGGTCAAGGCATGATGCTGAATTTTATTGTATGAGATGATCATGTTTTGTAACCGAGTTATCGGCAACTGGCAGGAGCCATATGGTTGTCGCTTTATTGTATGCAATGCAATCGCGATGTAATGCTTTACTTTATTACTAAACGGTAGTGATAGTCGTGGAAGCATAAAGATTGGCGAGACGACAACGATGCTACGATGGAGATCAAGGTGTCGCGCCGGTGACGATGGTGATCATGACGGTGCTTCGGAGATGGAGATCACAAGCACAAGATGATGATGGCCATATCATATCACTTATATTGATTGCATGTGATGTTTATCTTTTTATGCATCTTATCTTGCTTTGATTGACGGTAGCATTATAAGATGATCTCTCACTAAATTATCAAGAAGTGTTCTCCCTGAGTATGCACCGTTGCCAAAGTTCGTCGTGCCCAGACACCACGTGATGATCGAGTGTGATAAGCTCTACGTCCATCTACAACGGGTGCAAGCCAGTTTTGCACACGCAGAATACTCAGGTTAAACTTGATGAGCCTAGCATATGCAGATATGGCCTCGGAACACGAAGACCGAAAGGTCGAGCGTGAATCATATAGTAGATATGATCAACATAACGATGTTCACCATTGAAAACTACTCCATCTCACGTGATGATCGGTAATGGTTTAGTTGATTTGGATCACGTGATCACTTAGAGGATTAGAGGGATGTCTATCTAAGTGGGAGTTCTTTAGTAATATGATTAATTGAACTTAAAATTTATCATGAACTTAGTCCCTGATAGTATCTTGCTTGTTTATGTTGATTGTAGATAGATGGCTCGTGCTGTTGTTCCGTTAAATTTTAATGCGTTCCTTGAGAAAGCAAAGTTGAAAGATGATGGTAGCAATTACACGGACTGGGTCCGTAACTTGAGGATTATCCTCATTGCTGCACAGAAGAATTACGTCCTGGAAGCACCGCTGGGTGCCAGGCCTGCTGCTGGAGCAACACCAGATGTTGTGAACGTTTGGCAGAGCAAAGCTGATGACTACTGAATAGTTCAGTGTGCCATGCTTTACGGCTTAGAATCGGGACTTCAACGACGTTTTGAACGTCATGGAGCATATGAGATGTTCCAGGAGTTGAAATTAATATTTCAAGCAAATGCCCGAATTGAGAGATATGAAGTCTCCAATAAGTTCTATAGCTGCAAGATGGAGGAGAACAGTTCTGTCAGTGAGCATATACTCAAAATGTCTGGGTACAATAATCACTTGATTCAATTGGGAGTTAATCTTCCGGATGATTGCGTCATTAACAGAATTCTCCAATCACTGCCACCAAGCTACAAGAGCTTCGTGATGAACTATAATATGCAAGGGATGAACAAGACTATTCCCGAGCTCTTCGCAATGCTGAAAGCTGCGGAGGTAGAAATCAAAAAGGAGCATCAAGTGTTGATGGTTAACAAAACCACTAGTTTCAAGAAAAAGGGCAAACGAAAGAAGAAAGGGAACTTCAAGAAGAACAGCAAGCCAGTTGCTGCTCAAGAGAAGAAACCCAAGTCTGGACCTAAGCCTGAAACTGAGTGCTTCTACTGCAAGCAGACTGGTCACTGGAAGCGGAACTGCCCCAAGTATTTGGCGGATAAGAAGGATGGCAAGGTGAACAAAGGTATATATGATATACATGTTATTGATGTGTACCTTACTAGAGCTCGCAGTAGCACCTGGGTATTTGATACTGGTTCTGTTGCTAATATTTGCAACTCGAAACAGGGACTACCGAATAAGCGGGCACTGGAAAAGGACGAGGTGACGATGCGCGTGGAAACGGTTCCAAAGTCGATATGATCGCGGTCGGCACGCTACCTCTACATCTACCTTCGGGATTAATATTAGACCTAAATAATTGTTATTTGGTGCCAGCGTTGAGCATGAACATTATATCTGGATCTTGTTTAATGCGAGACGGTTATTCATTTAAATCAGAGAATAATTGTTGTTCTATTTATATGAGTAATATCTTTTATGGTCAGGCACCCTTGAAGAGTGGTCTATTCTTATTGAATCTCGATAGTAGTAATACACATATTCATAATGTTGAAACCAAAAGATGCAGAGTTGATAATGAAAGTGCAACTTATTTGTGGCACTGTCGTTTACGTCATATCGGTGTAAAACGCATGAAGAAACTCCATACTAATGGACTTTTGGAACCACTTGATTATGAATCACTTGGTACTTGCGAACCGTGCCTCATGGGCAAGATGACTAAAACACCGTTCTCCGGTACTATGGAGAGAGCAACAGATTTGTTGGAAATCATACATACCGATGTATGTGGTCCGATGAATATTGAGGCTCATGGCGGATATCGTTATTTTCTCACCTTCACAGATGATTTGAGCAGATATGGATATATCTACTTAATGAAGCATAAGTCTGAAACATTTGAAAAGTTCAAAGAATTTCAGAGTGAAGTTGAAAATCATCGTAACAAGAAAATAAAGTTTCTACGATCTGATCGTGGAGGAGAATATTTGAGTTACGAGTTTGGTGTACATTTGAAAAACTGTGGAATAGTTTCACAACTCACGCCACCCGGAACACCACAGCGCAATGGTGTGTCCGAACGTCGTAATCGTACTTTAGTAGATATGGTGCGATCTATGATGTCTCTTACAGATTTACCGCTATCATTTTGGGGTTATGCTTTAGAGACGGCCGCATTCACGTTAAATAGGGCACCATCAAAATCCGTTGAGACAACGCCTTATGAACTATGGTTTGTCAAGAAACCAAAGTTGTCGTTTCTTAAAGTTTGGGGCTTGATGCTTATGTGAAAAAGCTTCAACCTGATAAGCTTGAACCCAAATCGGAGAAATGTGTCTTCATAGGATACCCAAAGGAAACTGTTGGGTACACCTTCTATCACAGATCCGAAGGCAAAACATTCGTTGCTAAGAATGGATCATTTCTAGAGAAGGAGTTTCTCTCGAAAGAAGTGAGTGGGAGGAAAGTGGAACTTGACGAGGTAACTGTACCTGCTCCCTTACTGGAGAGTAGTTCATCACAGAAAACTGTTTCAGTGACACCTACACCGGTTAGTGAGGAAGCCAATGATAATGATCATGAAACTTCAGATCAAGATACTACTGAACCACGTAGATCAACCAGAGTAAGATCCGCGCCAGAGTGGTATGGAAATCCCGTTTTGGAAGTCATGCTACTAGATCATGATGAACCTACGAACTATGAAGAAGCGATGGTGAGCCCAGATTCCGCAAAGTGGCTTGAAGCCATGAAATCTGAGATGGGATCCATGTATGAGAACAAAGTATGGACTTTGGTTGACTTGCCCGATGATCGGCAAGCAATTGAGAATAAATGGATCTTTAAGAAGAAGACTGACGCTGATGGTAATGTTACTGTCTACAAAGCTCGACTTGTCGCAAAAGGTTTTCGGCAAGTTCAAGGGATTGACTACGATGAGACCTTCTCACCCGTAGCGATGCTTAAGTCCGTCCGAATCATGTTAGCAATTGCCGCATTTTATGATTATGAAATTTGGCAGATGGATGTCAAAACTGCATTCCTGAATGGATTTCTGGAAGAAGAGTTGTATATGATACAATCGGAAGGTTTTGTCGATCCAAAGGGAACTAACAAAGTGTGCAAGCTCTAGCGATCCATTTATGGACTGGTGCAAGCCTCTCGGAGTTGGAATAAACGTTTTGATAGTGTGATCAAAGCATTTGGTTTTATACAGACTTTCGGAGAAGCCTGTGTTTACAAGAAACTGAGTGGGAGATCTGTAGCATTTCTGATATTATATGTGGATGACATATTACTGATTGGAAATGATATAGAATTTCTGGATAGCATAAAGGGATACTTGAATAAAAGTTTTTCAATGAAAGACCTCGGTGAAGCTGCTTACATATTAGGCATTAAGATCTATAGAGATAGATCAAAACGCTTAATTGGACTTTTACAAAGCACATACCTTGACAAAATTTTGAAGAAGTTCAAAATGGATCAAGCAAAGAAAGGGTTCTTGCCTGTGTTACAAGGTGTGAAATTGAGTAAGACTCAATGCCCGACCACTGCAGAAGATAGAGAGAATATGAAAGATGTTCCCTATGCATCAGCCATAGGATCTATCATGTATGCAATGCTGTGTACCAGACCTGATGTATGCCTTGCTATAAGTTTAGCAGGGAGGTACCAAAGTAATCCAGGAGTGGATCACTGGACAGCGGTCAAGAACATCCTGAAATACCTGAAAAGGACTAAGGATATGTTTCTCGTATATGGAGGTGACAAAGAGCTCATCGTAAAAGGTTACGTTGATGCAAGCTTTGACACTGATCCGGACGATTCTAAATCGCAAACCGGATACGTGTTTACATTAAACGGTGGAGCTGTCAGTTGGTGCAGTTCTAAAAAAAGCGTCGTAGCGGGATCTACATGGGAAGCGGAATACATAGCTGCTTCGGAAGCAGCAAACGAAGGAGTCTGGATGAAGGAGTTCATATCCGATCTAGGTGTCATACCTAGTGCATCGGGTCCAATGAAAATCTTTTGTGACAATACTGGTGCAATTGCCTTGGCAAAGGAATCCAGATTTCACAAAAGGACCAAACACATCAAGAGACGCTTCAACTCCATCCGGGATCTAGTCCAGGTGGGAGACATAGAGATTTGCAAGATACATACGGATCTGAATGTTGCAGACCCGTTGACTAAGCCTCTTCCACGAGCAAAACATGATCAGCACCAAGGCTCCATGGGTGTTAGAATCATTACAGTGTAATCTAGATTATTGACTCTAGTGCAAGTGGGAGACTGAAGGAAATATGCCCTAGAGGCAATAATAAAGTTATTATTTATTTCCTTATAATCATGATAAATGTTTATTATTCATGCTAGAATTATATTTACCGGAAACATAATACATGTGTGAATACATAGACAAACATAGTGTCACTAGTATGCCTCTACTTGACTAGCTCATTAATCAAAGATGGTTATGTTTCCTAACCATGAACAATGAGTTGTTATTTGATTAACGAGGTCACATCATTAGTAGAATGATCTGATTGACATGACCCATTCCATTAGCTTAGCACCCGATCGTTTAGTATGTTGCTATTGCTTTCTTCATGACTTATACATGTTCCTATGACTATGAGATTATGCAACTCCCGTTTACCGGAGGAACACTTTGGGTACTACCAAACGTCACAACGTAACTGGGTGATTATAAAGGAGTACTACAGGTGTCTCCAATGGTCGATGTTGGGTTGGCGTATTTCGAGATTAGGATTTGTCACTCCGATTGTCGGAGAGGTATCTCTGGGCCCTCTCGGTAATACACATCACATAAGCCTTGCAAGCATTACAACTAATATGTTAGTTGTGGGATGATGTATTAATGAAGGAGTAAAGAGACTTGCCGGTAACGAGATTGAACTAGGTATTGGATACCGACGATCGAATCTCGGGCAAGTAACATACCGATGACAAAGGGAACAACGTATGTTGTTATGCGGTCTGACCGATAAAGATCTTCATAGAATATGTAGGAGCCAATATGGGCATCCAGGTCCCGCTATTGGTTATTGACCGGAGACGTGTCTCGGTCATGTCTACATTGTTCTCGAACCCGTAGGGTCCGCACGCTTAAGGTTACGATGACAGTTATATTATGAGTTTATGCATTTTGATGTACCGAAGGTTGTTCGGAGTCCCGGATGTGATCACGGACATGACGAGGAGTCTCGAAATGGTCGAGACGTAAAGATTGATATATTGGAAGCCTATATTTGGATATCGGAAGTGTTCCGGGTGAAATCGGGATTTTACCGGAATACCAGGAGGGTTACCGGAACCCTCCGGGAGCTATTTGGGCCATAGTGGGCCTTGGTGGAAAAGAGAAGGGGCTGCCCTAGATGGGCTGCACGCCCCCCCTTCCCCTAGTCCTATTAGGACTAGGAGAGGTGGCCGGCCCCCTCCTCCTCTTTTCCCCTCCGAGGAATCCTAGTTGGACTAGGATTGGAGGGGGAATCCTACTCCCAGAGGGAGTAGGACTCTCCTGCGCCTCCCCCCCTTGGCCGGCCAGCCTCCCCTCCTCTCCTCCTTTATATACGGAGGCAGGGGCACCTCTAAACACACAAGTTGACACAGGTTGATCCACGTGATCTATTCTTAGCCGTGTGCGGTGCCCCCTGCCACCATATTCCTCGATAATACTGTAGCGGAGTTTAGGCAAAGCCCTGCTGCTGTAGTTCATCAAGATCGTCACCACGCCGTCGTGCTGACGGAACTCTTCCCCGACACTTTGCTGGATCGGAGTCCGGGGATTGTCATCGAGCTGAACGTGTGCTCGAACTCGGAGATGCCGTAGTTTCGGTGCTTGATCGGTTGGATCGTGAAGACGTACGACTACTTCCTCTACGTCGTGTCATCGCTTCCGCAGTCGGTCTACGTAGGGTACGTAGACAATACTCTCCCCCTCGTTGCTATGCATCACATGATCTTGCGTGAAGACGTAGCAGTAGTAGCAGTAGTAGCAGTAGTAGCAGTAGTAGCAGTAGTAGGAGTAGCAGTAGTAGTAGCAGTAGCAGTAGTAGTAGCAGTAGCAGCAGCAGCAGTAGTAGTAGTAGCAGTAGCAGTAGCAGTAGCAGTAGCAGTAGCAGTAGCAGTAGCAGTAGCAGTAGCAGTAGCAGTAGCAGTAGCAGTAGCAGTAGCAGTAGCAGTAGCAGTAGCAGTAGCAGTAGCAGTAGCAGTATC
>NW_025232733.1:0-9171 GCF_018294505.1 Triticum aestivum | reverse complement strand
CCCGTTTGGTGTCACGGAACCCTGTTCACATCGTTTGGGGCTGTGAGCGAAACTCCGGCCGGATCTCCTCATGGATGGAACCCGAATAGGCGATAAACCTGGACTAGAGACTTGAGTGTTTAGGTAGGCCGTGGCCGACACCCACGTTGGGCTTCCGCTTGAAGGTTGCCGAGTACATGTCGTGTAAACGGCGGTAAGTGGTGAGAGCGTGTGTGAAGAAGTACACCCCTGCAGGGTTAACATCATCTATTCGAATAGCCGTGTCCGCGGAAAAGGACTTCTGGGTTGCTTATATCAGTTCATAGACAAGTGAAAGTGGATACTCTAAAATACGCAAGATAAGCGTGAGTGCTATGGATGGCGTTCTCGCAGGGAGACGGGAGCGGATCCATAGTGGTGTATTGATATGGTGAATATGTGGACTCGTGTGCACCACCTCAAAAGAATTACTTGCAGTCGTAGTTTAGGATAGCCACCGAGTCAAAGCTGGCTTGCTGCAGTTAAACCCCACCACCCCTTTGTTGATAATGATGCATATGTAGATAGTTCTGATGTAAGTCTTGCTGGGTACATTTGTACTCACATTTGCCTATTTTATGTTTTTGCAGAGAGACTTCGGTCTCGCTAGTAGTTTCACGTGGACTTCGACGTTTAGCTTGATACCTCAGCTACGATCTTGTGCCCTCGGCAGGATCTGATAGATAGTCGGGCTTCTCAGCCTTTTTCATTTATAGATGTCTGTACTCAAACATGATAGCTTCCGCTTGTGCTTTGACTTGTATGCTCTGAGTGTTGGGTCATGAGACCCATGTTTGTAATATCTCGCTCCTCGGAGCCTATTGAATAAACTACTTGAGTCGTAGAGTCATTTTGTGATGCGATGTTGTATTGCACATATCGAGCATATTGTGTGTATGTTATTGAAATGCTTGGTATGTGTGGGATCTGACCATCTAGTTGTTTATCTTTAGTAGCCTCTCTTACCGGGAAATGTCTCCTAGTGTTTCCACTGAGCCATGGTAGCTTGCTACTGCTCCGGAACACTTAGGCTGGCCGGCATGTGTCCTTCTTCGTTCCTGTGTCTGTCCCTTCGGGGAAATGTCACGCGATGAATACCGGAGTCCTGTTAGCCTGCTACAGCCCGGTTCACCGGAGTCCTGCTAGCCCAGTGCTACAGCCTGGGTTCACTCGCTGATGACCAACACGTTCGATGCTGGGTCATGGATGCCTGTCCCTGTAAGTTTGTGCCACTTTGGGTTTACGACTAGCCATGTCAGCCCGGGCTCCTTATCATATGGATGCTAGCGACACTGTCATATACGTGTGCCAAAAGGCGCAAACGGTCCCGGGCAAAGGTAAGGCGACACCCGTGGGAATACCGTGCGTGAGGCCGCAAAGTGATATGAGGTGTTACATGCTAGATCGATGTGGCATTGAGTCGGGGTCCTGACAGCGTTGGTATCAGAGCTTGACTGCCTGTAGGATTACCAAGCCAAACTGGTCGAAGTTGAGTCTAGAAATTCTTTAGTTATGTAAGGGAATTGATTGTGGGATGGAACGTAAGGCTCTTTTTACTCCTTATACCTTATGCCTTCTGATCTGAGTCATCTTATCTTTTCTACGGGGATTAAGAACTAGGCTATCTCTTCTTTCTATCAGGATCACGTGTTACTAATCCGTAGACTTATAGATTGTTGGACTTAAGCCTCGTTTCAGTTCCTACTACTTCTGTATGTTAATTATTGACCTCGAGACCTTGATATTGTGCTTCTGAGTGGTTATGCCACCATTTTTGTGAATGTCTCAAATCTTTTCTGAGCATTTACAGCCGTTATGCTGTCCGAGTCATCCCAGGTTTCTAAGTAGTCTGATGCAATTGCAAATCCTTTCTTCCCGTTTCAATGTTCCCATGGGCCAGATTAACCACACTAATCAGTGAGTTGAGGTACTCCGTTACCTTGACATATATGTTGGAGATACTATTATGACCCTAGGTGTCTCAGGGGATCATCTAGTAGCCTAGCCATGATTTATGTTCCAGTGTGATGACTCTGGCCGTCATTATCGAAAGCATCCCTTGATGCCATTTAGTTAGTAGGTATTCTATTCCTTGGGTTTTGAACCCAAGATTCACCCTACTTACCTCGTGTTGATAGTGTTGCTAGTTCCTTTAGGATATTAGTAACCTTTGCGATAGTCCTTGAAGTCCGTGGTATCTTCTTCTTCCAAATACCATGAACTACTTATGGCAGAAGTTCCTCGTTGAACTGAAATATCACAACAAGATTATTCTTGAGGAGTTCTCCATTTATATATTGTGGCTCTGCCAGCTCAACCTTTCTGCATGGGTTATCCGAAAGAATTATGTTGAACTTTGTTCGGCATACCAACCCATGTATCCACAACTCAGAAAGTTATATGTTCCTTTGAGTTGTCCCTCTTTAGTTGTCTACTGACCTTCGTCTATCAATTGATAGTCAAGAGTATGCATGCATTCGTTTATCGATGCCTATTACCCTTGTGGTCCGTCAAGCCATTCTGTCCTGAATGACTTGGAGAAACAAACTCCAGTACCTCTTCCATATCCAGGATTGGGTCAAAGAAGTTGTGCTCTGCAGATCAAATTGCTAACCCAGCTTTTGCTCTGTTCTACCTTGGAGTATTACATATTTTATATCGAGATTGTTATAAGAATTGCACACCATCCTATGTACTCTTGGTACAGTGATACTTCTTGCCATCATTGTTCATTCCTCGGTTCCTGTGTTATTGTAACCGGAATGCCGACAAATGAATCATGGCGTGTGAAATCAATACTCCTAGCAACCTTGTTGCTGGGTAGTTAAAGGACAATAATTTCATTCTTAGTGTGTTGGTTATTGAATCATCATTCTAAGATTGATCGTGCTACCTAGTCCATTCTCCTGGTTCACTCCTCGATCGATGAGTTAGGATCATTTCAAATCTTTGCTCTATTGATCATATCATCTTGCCCTGAAAAGCGAGATTGTTCTTGAGCTTAGTAACATACCGGTGGTTCGTGATTTTCTGAATATCTTCTCAGAAGTATTACCAGGTTGTCACCTGACCGCTATGTTGAGTTCGTGATCAAGTTGGTTTATTCTCGTGAACCACCCTTCTCCAAGAATCTGTGTTGGATATCCCTGAGCTAGTTGGTTAAGCTAGACAACAACTTGGAGAGTTGGAAGATAAAATCTTGCCTGACTTAGTTCGTTCCAAAGGGATATTCTTGTGTAGTGTGTGTTGAAGAAAGATGATATCTTCATCGATTGGTCCCTGTGATCAGTTGTTGGACCTATTGTCTTATCAATCCTTTGATTTGAGTGTGGGCCATCGTCAAGTCAAATCAGTACCAACGATGCTCGTAATGTTGTCTTATTCGTGGTTGATCCCTCGAGCATACACCATTACATCTTTGGTCTGACCAATGCTATCACCGTGTTCACTTAACTATGGAATTCCTTTTAAAAGGAAACCTAGATGAATTGTTGTTGAGCCCATTGACAACATCCTTGTCTTCTCCATAATTTTGCTGAACATTAAGCTAGTGTTGGAAACTTTTGAAAGCACTTGTTCATGCTAGCTCATGAAGCATATGTTCGGATGTAAGAAGTGACTTCCTCTAGTTCATGTGCATTTGATGCAAGTTGCCGCCGTGGACTCGAGAAAGTCAATGTTGCTTCCTCTGGAATCATCGCAAGTCAGTCATGCACACGTGCGAAGTATTCTGTGGTCTGGAGACTTGCAACCTTCATTCCATATGTGTATCCTAGCACACCAAGCCACTGATTGATTTGTTCAAGGAGAAGGAGTATCTTCATAAGAGCTAATCCGGACTTATGAAAGAACTTCGATATCCTCGTTGATGGTTCCCCCTCCTGAACTCGGTAGTGTTTTATTATAAGACTACTTTGTGGTCATGCTTGTCTTGGACAACGTGTTCACATGTTTGTAGCAGAACCAGCTCATGTTTTGGAGCTTGCTATCGTAGTTCATCTTCCGAGAATCTCGCAACGTCATCTCGTCGATTTGTGTTGCAAACTTTCGTTTTTCTTCCTAGACTCGATGAGTCTGGAATATCCTGACACCAACCAGATCTGAATCTCAGGCAGATATGATGGTTTGGAACATTTCCCAAGAACTATAATAATGGTCTCGCGATAACCGATAAAGTGGATGTCATGGCCAACACACCCAGCCGGAAGACCTGTTATTATAATATCTTGATTGATGAAGTTGGCCACCTTCCCATAAGGACTTCGTAGGATTTACTCTCTAGTTGTGCCTTATGATTTGTTGTGTTCCCGAAGTCCGACCTTTACTTGATGTTCTAGTTATCAAACCGTATCTATGAATGGGATACACTAGCACATCAAGGAGAACATTAGAAGCGGAGTGCTAAATGTCTCTCGGTCGATCATCCAGATTTTGTTCCTTGGCTTCGCTAAGGTGTAATCTGAGAAGGTGTTATCTTCCTTTGCATCTGCATCCTCCATCACCATTCATCATGGTAGTAAGTTGTGTTACCGGACCCTTGACACGGATGTTGGTAAAACCTTGATGAATATGAAAATGCTCAAGTTCTTGAAAGCACGCACAAGCGCTACGTGTTATCATCGGCACTAGCTGGGATTGCCCCAGATTTCCTCGGTTATGCTATAACCACTCCAACAGTGAATTCACTCTCTATTGTTGGGTTCTTCCCCAGTTACCAGAATCGTTCCCAGCATTTGCATTTTGTTCCCAGCTTGCACCACCAATGTCCCTTCCATTTCCGGTGATAAGTAAATTCATCCATTGCGTTGTCTTCAACAAGGTAATCCACATCATCCAAGTCCGAGTATGCCATTCTACTGACCCCCTCCAAACGATCGCTCGAGAATTGCCTTAGGCTGGTTTAAAGAGTTTCAATGATCTTTGAATCAAAAGTAATTCTTTTTGCCACTTAAGGGGATATCTCTACGAGTCACCTTCCCTAAGGTGTATCGTTATGGTATCATGGCAACTCAACTCCTCGCTACGTTGACAATCGTTTGCCACCTTCTTAGGTGTGGAATTGTTGTCCACCTAGTGAACCTTCGTCATCCGTTTCTTTCCACCTCTCTTGATGTGTATCTCGTGTCTCAACCCGAGAGATGGTCCTATGTCTCATTCCGTGAGTTGTTCGATCTTCAAGAAGATCGACCCTTCTAGAGTCTCCTTCTTCCCTCCATGTCATGTTGGCAGGATTTCTCAAAACAAGACATCAAGACAATGATGGTGAATGAATCAACGTTCAACTGAAGTGCACCCTGGATCGTGAAGATTGTACTAGTTTGCGTTTCCCCTTCATCCTACCCTACGCTTGAATCTCGAGACGAGATTCTTGTTTAGTGGGGGTGAGTTGTCACATCCCTAGCTTCAGGCATTGCTCTAGGTTAGCTTCATGTGTGCATCATGTCTATATTTTGAAACTTGAATTGAGGAATATTGGAAGCCTCAAAACCCTAAATAAAAGAGGGGCAAAAACCCTAGAAATCTTATTCATTGCTCCAAAAGGCTCTTCTTAAATGTTTGATAATTTTGGTAAGGGTTCTGGTCCCAACCAAAATATTGAACATTTTTAAGGATTTATTTTTGGGACTTTGAATTTAAATCATTAGCTATTTGAATTTGAATTATATTCATATAATTAGAATATAATTTCAAATACCCCTGAAATATTTTATGAGCTTTTGGAAAAGTCCATCTAGCCAAATAAAATTATTCAGAGGAGTTTTTGGCATTGTTTGAATTTGTTTAAAATTCAAAACAGTGGCAAAACGAAATTAAATAAAACAAAACAGAAGAAAAAAATAAAAGAGAGAGAGAGAAGGACTTACCTGGCCTCACCCGTGCAGCCCACCAGAACCGGCCCAGCCCGCCACCGCTACTCCCCCCCTGTCGTCTTCCTCTTGCCAGTGGGAGCAGCTGCGTGCTCGCACGCGCGCGGCCGAGGAGGCCACCTCCTCCCTGCCTAGCTGCCTCCTCCTTCCCTGGTCCCTCCCGCGACGCCACGCAGCCCCGACCCCCTCTCACTTCTCCCTCGCTCTCTGGACCTCCCTCCCCCTCGCTCCTCTGTTTCCCCTCCCGCGACCGAACGGAGCCGCCGCCACCGACGAGAGCCACCGTGGCTACCGGCCACCCCACAGCTCATCGACGCCCCAGGAAGCTCCGCCGGTCCTCCCTCTACCTCCTCAATGAGCCACGAGGCCCCGGACGTGCCACAACACCGCCCTCGATGCCTTCTTCAACCTCGGGACCGCCGGCCATCTTCGTCAAATTCGCCGGCTCCGGACCGTCCCCGACCTCGCCGAGCGTCCCCTCGTCATCGCCGTGAGTCACTGACCCTCTCCCCTAACTCAGCATGCTCCCCTCCGTGCCGTAGCGCCGTTCCCCACGAGCACCGAAGCCACCGTCCGCCATTGCTGCTGCACGCATAGCCTCCGTGCTCCCCTGGCCTCACTGAGCTGCTCTTAGTGCTCCCCATGTCTAGCAGGTGCTGCCCAGCCTCTCCATTTGCTCACTGATGCACCGTAGCGACGCGCCCGAGCACCACCGAACACCATCGCCGCCAAAGCTCGTCGCCGGCATGAGTTCCGGCGACCCCACGACCTCCCACTCGGTCCTCTGGATGCGCGGGAGCAAGGGCCATCCCCTGGTGCCCTCAGCGCGCCAAACTGACGCCTCTAGCGCAAGTCCGGCGTGCCCCGCCGTGTTCTGTGGTCGCCGTCGGCTGGTCTCCGGCGTGCTGACGTGGCGTCGTCGTTAGGGGCTAATGACCCTGCTAACTAACCATGTGACACTGACAGCGGGCCCCGTAGCGGGTCAAAGCCCGAGTCAACGCGGGATTAGCCCCTGTGTCACTGACGTGTGGACCCCACACGTCAGGTTTGACCCGAGCCGGCCCCTGTTGACTTGCTGACGTCATGCCAACGTCATGCTGACGCAGTAATGTTTTCTGGATTTAATTTAATTCTGAAATTCCAGAAAATGAATATAAACTTCTAAAATTCATAGAAAATTAACCGTAACTCCAAATTAAATAATTTATATATGAAAAATTATCAGAAAAATTCAAGGAATCCATCTGTACCATTTTCATGCATGTTAGAACAACTTATAGCTGCTGTTTAGCACAAATCAAATAAAGGGCATTTAAATAATCACATATGGAGTTTGAATTTGAATCTTGTATTCAAACCAACTTCATTTAATCTGTTGCTAGTTGCATTGGCTCAAAACACATTCATTTTGCCATGTCATGATCATGCATCATATTGCGCATTGCATTGATTGTGTTCCCTTCTGTGTTGCCGGTATTTGTCCCCTCTCGATAGACGCGATACCGATGATGTGATCGTTGACACTGATGAAGACTCAATGTTATCTTCAGAAGTGCCAGGCAAGCAAAACCCCCTTGTTCATTCCGATACAATCCTACTCTCTCGCTCCTGCTCTCTTTTAATGCATTAGGACAACACCGATTTATCTGTTACTTGCTGCGGTAGCTGAACCCCTTTATCCTTTGCATGACCTGTCATTGCCACAGTAAATAGATGAAACCCACTAGCATGAGTAGGAGTTGTTTGAGCCCTGTTGCGCCTACTCATTCATGTTTGTTTGTCATGCCTGCTACTGCTTAGAGTTGAGTCAGGTCTGATTCATCGGGGATGAATCAGAGGCGTGTGAACATGTCCTACTGTGTGTGAACACGATTTGGTAAAGGTAGCGGTGAGAGGCCATGTAGGAGTACATGGTGGGTTGTCTCATTGCAGCCGTCCTCAGGAACTGAGTTCTGTGTTTGTGATCCATGATTCAGCTACTACCACGCATTGGGCCCGAAACCAATGGACCCTCTCGGCTTCTTAATCACCCTTGTCCTCTGTCCAGGAGTTGCAAGTAGTTTCTGGTGTTTGTAGTATGCTGGAGGCCGTGGGCAGCGCTGACCGTAGGGGTGGGCTGTGATGCGGTAGGCACGTGGCCGGGTATACCGGGCGCCCGTTTGGTGTCACGGAACCCTGTTCACATCGTTTGGGGCTGTGAGCGAAACTCCGGCCGGATCTCCTCATGGATGGAACCCGAATAGGCGATAAACCTGGACTAGAGACTTGAGTGTTTAGGTAGGCCGTGGCCGACACCCACGTTGGGCTTCCGCTTGAAGGTTGCCGAGTACATGTCGTGTAAACGGCGGTAAGTGGTGAGAGCGTGTGTGAAGAAGTACACCCCTACAGGGTTAACATCATCTATTCGAATAGCCGTGTCCGCGGAAAAGGACTTCTGGGTTGCTTATATCAGTTCATAGACAAGTGAAAGCGGATACTCTAAAATACGCAAGATAAGCGTGAGTGCTATGGATGGCGTTCTCGCAGGGAGACGGGAGCGGATCCATAGTGGTGTATTGATATGGTGAATATGTGGACTCGTGTGCGCCACCTCAAAAGAATTACTTGCAGTCGTAGTTTAGGATAGCCACCGAGTCAAAGCTGGCTTGCTGCAGTTAAACCCCACCACCCCTTTGTTGATAATGATGCATATGTAGATAGTTCTGATGTAAGTCTTGCTGGGTACATTTGTACTCACGTTTGCCTATTTTATGTTTTTGCAGAGAGACTTCGGTCTCGCTAGTAGTTTCACGTGGACTTCGACGTTTAGCTTGATACCTCAGCTACGATCTTGTGCCCTCGGCAAGATCTGATAGATAGTCAGGCTTCTCAGCCTTTTTCATTTATAGATGTCTGTACTCAGACATGATAGCTTCCGCTTGTGCTTTGACTTGTATGCTCTGAGTGTTGGGTCATGAGACCCATGTTTGTAATATCTCGCTCCTCGGAGCCTATTGAATAAACTACTTGAGTCGTAGAGTCATTTTGTGATGCCATGTTGTATTGCACATATCGAGCATATTGTGTGTATGTTATTGAAATGCTTGGTATGTGTGGGATCTGACCATCTAGTTGTTTATCTTTAGTAGCCTCTCTTACCGGGAAATGTCTCCTAGTGTTTCCACTGAGCCATGGTAGCTTGCTACTGCTCCGGAACACTTAGGCTGGCCGGCATGTGTCCTTCTTCGTTCCTGTGTCTGTCCCTTCGGGGAAATGTCACGCGATGAATACCGAAGTCCTGTTAGCC
>NW_025232732.1:0-9173 GCF_018294505.1 Triticum aestivum | reverse complement strand
TTGGGACATCACTCAGCATGTCTCCTTATCTGTGGGTGTTCCTCATCGCTTAGTTTGGAAGTGGACCAAGGATCACAAGTTCTCTGTTGGCAGCGCATATAACATGTTCTTTGCTGCGAATGTGCACTTTGCTTGCCACAAGCCAATATGGGAATCAAAAGCTCCCCCAAAATGCAAATTCTTTATGTGGCTTGCTGTTCATCGCAGGTGCTTGACCGCAGATAATTTGGAGAGGAGGGGCTGGCCTTCTAATGGCAACTGTCCGTTGTGCATCTCGACGCACGAAGACTGCACACATCTTTTTGTGCATTGTCGGTTCACTCAGCAGGTTTGGAGGAGGTTCAGGGACTGGACGAGAGTGTTTTTTCTTGTTCCAGATGACAGTTATGCTAATACTGAGGATTGGTGGCTGAGAACACGGAAGGATGTCCCCAAGTCTGATAGGCGCAATTTTGACACCATTATCATTCTTATCCACTGGAGGATCTGGAAAGAAAGAAATGCGAGAATTTTTGAGCATGTGGCCTGCAGCGTTGAAAGGGTGCTGGATTTGATCAGAGAAGATATCAGGGCCTGGAGAGCAGCAGGTTGTATCGGTGACCTTTTTTGATCTCTTCTCTGCTTCTTCTTGTTTTGCCTTGAGCCCAGTTAGGCCAGGCTATGCACTGTATTTTCGGAGTTCTGACTCTGTCGGCAATTGGCTCTAGATCGCCTAGACTGTTTTGCCTTGTACTACTCTCTCTTTTCTATCTAATGAAAGAACGGCCTAGGCCCTTCGAGAGTGTAATGGTTCTAGGGAATACTCCGAACACCCTCCTGATCAGTCGTGCATCGCGAGAATCAAATTTTCTTTCTCCGAGCAAGGTCAGACCATGCTGCATGTGCTTCCACAAGGAAGTTAACACAAGACCGTTAGAGGATTAGAGATGAGATAATTGACATAATGTAGTGTGTGTATTATTGAGCCTCGAGAGTGAGTATATATAGAGACACATGACTTGGAGGGCAAAAAGGCTCCTAGAGATAAGATGAGAAGAATTCTTTTCTAATCTATCTATAACTACCAAATACATCTCTAACATCCACTACATAAATTACCTAATAAGCCGACGGCTTTTTATTGAGGCCGTCAAGCATGAATGCATTTTGGCTACCTCCGTGCTTAATTTGCTCGCGCCAGCTTCACATGCGTCGCGCATGAATGCATTTCCCTACGGTAATTGTTAATTGTACCCGACGAACGTTCCCTGAGAGGGGGTGACAAACGAACGATCTTTGCTGGCAACTTTAGTTGTAAAACGGGATGAAACAACGATAGTGTTCGAATGAAAATTGCCTTCTCGGGAAGAACTGGCATGTCTTCTAAAGAAAATGTCATCTCTCCCCACTTCACCAGAACTAAAAATGCAATCAAATTGTTTGCATGTGTCACATATCCTGAAGAATCGTTCACTAGTTAGGAGGATCCTTTGGCTAAGTGGACGTAGGCAAGCAGCTTCTGAAGAGAAAGTGCACCTCCTGGTCCCATTGTACATTCTCTTCTTTATTTCTCTCCCTGTACAAATAAAATCTCTCATTGTCTCTTTTTTGTTTCCTAGTCAAAGCTTAACCTTATTTTTTTAGATAAGAGGCGCTTGCCTGGCTTTAGGTTCCCGGTAAGCCGGTTGTTTGACAGGTCGAGTATGCTGACGGGAAGGAGCATGCAACGCTAGTGCGGGATGTCGCTGCACTACTAGGAGAAACCTTATAGATAGAACCTTAGCAGTAGCGTGGGGTGGAGGGGCAGCGCTACTGCTATATAGCAGCAGCACTTGTCATGAACCCGCGCTACAGGTATCTCCATAGCAGTAGCGTTGGCCGTCCACCCAGTGCTACTGCTAAGTGGTTCCAGTCTCAGCCCACTAGGCTACCCATACTCCAAGTCTACTTGAACTACATCAAACATAAAACAACTCATCGTCGTTGTTCAACTGCTCCCAATACTCGTCCTTTGGTTGGGTCTTCACACTCGTGGTCTTCCTCCGAGTCATCCCAGCCCGAGGAGTCAGACTTGATGGCGATCACCGACAAGGGGCCGGCTTCGTCCTCCTTCACCGCCTTCTTCTTCCGCAGGGCCTCACACTTCCAAAAGAACTAGCGCTCAGCCTAGACATACTCCGGATGCTCCCGCACGAACCTCGCCATCACCACGTCATCACTGTCGAGGGCAACAAGAAACTCCGGCTTCTTCTCCTGGCCTCCTCCTCCTCCTCCCCCTCCTCTTTCTCGTCCATTTGCCGAATCATGATATTCTTCGGCCTCCTAAACTTTGCGATGCCCAGGTTTCGATCGAACCATGTGTTGTGCTACTTTGCGTGCGTGCGGCGTGCGGCGTGTGTGGGTGCGTTTGTATTGTCACTGATGTTGGACGTTGTACTTCGGTGGTTTGCTTTATTTGTAAAGCGGGATGAAAGCCTTTTTCGGTAAACAATGCCTATAAATTTTGTCCAAGTCAAACCGTGCATAGTTTGTTCCCTCAAAAAAAAATTGTGCATAGTTTGACCAACTTTGTTAAGAAAACTATCAACAACTACAAGACTAAGTAAATATAATATCAAAATATATTTATTCCTAATATAATGATCCTAATTTGATATTTGTGGTTCTTCATTATTTTTCCTACAAACCTGGTCAACCTTTGCATCATTTGACTTCAGACAAAATTTTTACGCTTTCTTTTCAAGCACAGGAGGAGTAGCAGAATAACATGAAAGACACCGGAAAGACGTTCACCTCAATGTCGTTTATGGTGAATCCAACTGTTAACGGTATACAACAATCCAGCTTGCAAACTTAGCCTTGCTTAGATGGTTTGCTTTTTTGTGGTGGAAGAAGCCCACCATGGTTCAAGTCCTAGACTTGACATTCGTGCTCGCATTTTTCTGGATTTATTTTGGGTATCCTGTGATATTCATTAAGTGAGAGGAAACGTCCCGACGACTATGGAGGCACCTCTGGTGACTCGTCAATCTCAAAATGAAGTGTTTGTGTCTGTACTATGTAAAAAAAATCCAGCTCTGCATACAAATCTACGACTGATACATCTTTATTAGTTTTATAGAGATCTAAATCTATTTTTGAAACCTTCCCGTAAAAAAAACTTTTTCAAACCAATAAGAGACAACAACCATCTATAAATTTCCAATTGAAGGTCAAACATGATTGAATTTTGGTATTTCTAACATGAAATCCATAAGTAGCTAAACTGCGTAATAAAATGAAAATAGAAGTACATAATTATATTGTTTTTATGAACAGGAGAGTGAAATTTGGAACAGCAATTAATCAAAATTTACATAATATTTTTTATTCCATTTTATTTCCATTCAATTAAAATAGAAGTGCATAATTATTTTTTATATGAACCTAAGACAAAAATGTGGAATAGAAATTAAACGTAAAGTAAATAAAATTTAATTATTCAATTTTACGTCCATTCAATCAAAATAGAAGTATATAATTATATTTTTATATGAACCTAATACTGAAATCTGGAATAGAAGTTAAACATAAATTAGATAAAACTTATTTATTCAATTTTATTTCATTTAAGCAAAATAGAAGTACATAATTATATTTCTATATGAATCTAAGACTGAAATATGGAATAGAAATTAGTCATAAATTAAATTAAATTTATTTATTCAATTTTATTTCCATTCATTCAAAATAGAAGTAAATAATTATATTTTATATGAACCTAAGATTGAAATGTGAAACATAAATTAATTAAAATTAAATAAATTCGTTTATTCAATTTTATTTCCATTCTATCAAAATATAGGTCTATTCAAACCAATATGAAGGTGTAAAAAGAACAAGCTATGACCAGGGTGAATATTCCATCCATGTACCATGAACATGTAACGTAATTTAATAGAGCTAAGGTGGTAAAAGAAAGAGAATACAAAGAAATATAATGCACATTTGATGGTAAAATTTCCAAACAAAATTGTATCATGTGTTTATTTAATACATACTAACTTCATTTTGAAAATACTTAAAGTTCTAATTTTGTCCGAATTAAGTTTAACTTCCTCAGGTTTGACCAAATATATATAAAGATGTACTAATATTATAACATCAAATACATATATTGCGTGGAATGTAATGAAACTAATTTGGCGTTGTAGATGTTAATATATGTTTCTGTACACTCAGTCAAACTTAATGAAGTTTGATTCATGACAAAACTCTTACCTTCTTACCTCTCATGTGAAAAGAGGAGATAAGAGGGACCGTGTTAAAATTGGCCATAACTTCAAGTAAGTTGGAACGGAGGGCGTACAATGTTTTCCATACATTCAATGATATATCAATCAGTAGCAAATCTAGTCTCACAAATGTGTGAACCACTTAGCTAGCTAGGCTATTCTCAAGCCACAACGTTCAGAACTTTCTGAAACTTGGCAGTTTGCCTTTTTTCCAGCAAACTACATAATCATAGTGAGAAGTGAAGCACGGGTTCAAGCTTATGTTCAAAAGGATTGTATAGAAGATATTGTACAATCTTAATGACTACTTAAGAGTTTTTTAAGATAGAATGTATGGTCTTTTGGAGTTTTTTTGTCTGTTGCATAACAAAGTAAATGAATTTTCCTTCATGCATTTTTCTATTGGTATTACAAAGTAGAGAACACAACTAATGTCACACCTTCTTCATCATCTTACATTGCATGCCATCGACAAAGAAGAGAAAAGCACATCTCCAGGTATCAATTGTAAAGAGCATCCCAAACCATATCCAGGAACCAAACACAATCCCATCAATCACAAAATAGTACATCCACTGGTCCTCCCCTTCACCATCTGTCTCATCCAATACAATTGAAGTATCTGCACATGGAGTGTCCAGAGGAAGCCCACAAAGCCCAGAGTTGTTGGAGTAAATCAATGGGTTTGTTAGGGTCTGAATCTGTCTCCCAACCGGTATCTTGCCTGACAGAAAATTGTTTGAGACATTTAACGCGCTGAGCCCAGATATGCTCGTGATGCTCGAAGGAATGGCTCTAGAAAGTTCATTAGGTTATAGATCTAAGATCTCAAGAAATTTCAAACTACCAATATCTTCGGGAATGCCGCATGACAGATGGTTTCTTGTTAGGTTTAGAAAGCGAAGGCCCTGAAGGCTGTTTAGCTTTTCAGGGATGCACCGGGACAGCAAATTGTCCGACAAATCAATACCCGTTAGTAAACTGAGTGTTCTTTGGAAAATTAGCTCTTGGCCCTTCTAGGTTATGCGGATCCTATCCTGGTACAACGGCGTTTCTCGGATATTATACTCTTGGCCCTTCCAGATTATAACAATCCTATCTGTCGGCGTATTTGATGGATGCCTCATGGACGCCAGGTTGCCGAAATCTAATGGAATCAATCCGGTGAAGCTATTGCTTGCCATGTCGAGTAGTTGAAGTTGCGAAAGACGTGATAATTCAGCTGGAATTTCTCCAGTGAAGTTGTTTGATCTGAGGCTAAGGATTCGTAATGATGGAATCCAGCTCCCTATCCATGGAGGGAGAGCACCAAAGAACATATTGTTGCTGATGTCTACGGTGGCTAGTGAGTTGCATCCTTTTAGGACCTTGGGGAAGACATCGGAGAAGCCATTTTTGGCGAAATATAGTGATTTGAGAGAGCAGATGTGGCTTTCCTTAGCCGCAGGGATTTCACCTGAGAAAGAGTTGTTGGACAAGTCCATGAACTCGAGAACCTGCAGGTTCCACCAGCGTCAGGGAGCTTCCCAGTGAGCAGGTTTTCAGATAGGTCCATGAACCGTAGAGATAGGAGGGTGCACCAGCAGGCTGGGAGGTCTCCATTGAGCCGGTTACTCGAAAAATCTAGTACTTAAACAAACAGGATCCTACAGAGCTGGTGTGGATGGCGCTGACGAGGTTGTTGTTGTAGAGTTGGAGTGTGAGGAGGTTGTGCATGTCATCGAGCTGCAGTGGGATGGAGCTGAGGACTTTTGGGCAGAGAGAGTCATAATTCTCAATAAGCCTCCAAACCTGCTTCGCTGGCAAGGCCATGTTAAAGCTATGTATGTCCCTGAAGCCCATACCACCCATCTCTTTCGGCACACAGATCTTCCACCATGCGAACCAACCAATGCATTCTTCTACGGTCTTCTTTGTCACCCCACCAGTAATGCGACATTGCGTCAGTGATCGCCTTGCAAGTTTTCTTTATCCCACCTCGCTCCTTTATCCGTTGTTGATATTTTGGAAAACATGTGATCCCTACAGGCAAGAATTGTGGGCTGTCTCAAGGGAGGGATATTAAAGGAAGGATTCCATCTTATCCTTAAAAAAGAAATCATGGGGCTGGATTTATCAAGGATGCATGGCAAATAATCAGGAAGTGTGGGCTGTCTCAAGGGAGGTGTATTAAAGGAAGGATTCCATCCTTAAAAGGGAAATTATGGGGCTGGATTTCCAGATTGTGGACTTGGAAGGATTAACAATTATCAAGGATGGACTTAGCGATTGTGATCCTCAAGAGGAGGGATGTGCTGCCATAGGGGATTCGAACAAAGTAGTAATGCAGCTCGGTAGAAAAAAGAGAACAAACTATTGTGAGAAGGACGTGCTGCCGTAGGGATTCGAACAAAGTAACGCAACCCCGCTCAAATAAATACAAATATGGCGGATAAAAAAATTGTAAGGTCAAAACGGGTGAAAAAGATTCCAATTTTTTCAGCTTTGCAATTTCCTCATACATATTTTTTTAATGCCCTAAGTTAACACCGGATGCCTTTATCACTCTCGATGCATCGGAGTTCCTTTGTCTGAACCCACACACCATCAGAACCGCATCGAGAATTATAATTCATTCAGATGAAGCAGAGTTTGAATCGTGCTCTCCAGAATGATGTATTTTCGCGTTCAATCTATACCAACCGTCACAAGACTATGTCCCGGTCAGTAAAGAATTTCCAATTACTAGAATAATGTAGATGTTGTCAACTTCCTAGACTTTGTTCTTGGTCCGATTGTTGTCATTGGACGCATGCCATGCTCCATACCAGCCACAGATGTGAAGCAGATGTTGCATACTGTGGCATCACCTCGATGCGGTCATCGA
Source organism: Triticum aestivum (assembly GCF_018294505.1). Lineage (NCBI taxonomy): Eukaryota > Viridiplantae > Streptophyta > Magnoliopsida > Poales > Poaceae > Triticum > Triticum aestivum. The sequence goes on along the minus strand of NW_025232732.1, from coordinate 2,054 downwards.
AATGTCACTCCCATGTAAACTTTTGTGTTACTTTTTTAGCCTCGTCCGTATGAGTTTAGATCAGGGAGCCTCAAGTTAGTCCGGTCTACCAAGATATATCACCATCACCATAAACTGAATGCCAATCGTTAACATTACTCCTCCACTACTCCTCTGGTCTCCTCCCTGTGGACAACTAATACACCATTATGGATGTATTGCATCTAAAACAACGGAGGTGAGAATGAAACTCGGAAAGCTACAAACCAAAATGCATATATTTGCTAACGGTTTTGCAAAAACGTTATGGTTGTAAGCGCAATTCTTTGTCATGTTGGGAATAATTTATGTGGATCATAAATTAAATTATGATTTGTATTTTAACCCATGTTAGGGAAGACCATAAAATTTTATCCCGTTGTTACGCACGGGCATTTTTGCTAGTACTAACAAAAAACGCAGCTAGAATTGACGTCGTTGCTTGCCAGTCTGCAGCATAGTTGCCCTAGCGTCGTCTCAATTCGGCCGTTGTATTTGCTGCCGATGCCTCCTGTGTTATGCTCTAACAGTACATGTGCCACCTTCTCTAGATGCATTTCTTGATTCATCTCTCTACGAACTGTAGCTTCTCCATGCAATCCTGGCGTGTTGATCTACAACGCATTGTGCCTACTTGGTTCTGATTGAGGACATGAGGTGGATTTGCAGTCTTATCATGCTCGGCCATTGTGTCCATCAAATCAGTTAAGCTAGGGAAGCTAGCACAAAGGACTCCTAGGATAGCAAGTTGGTCTATATTGCAAATGCAACATACACTGGTGAGAATCATATCCGCTCATCAGCAATCAATTTTACTTCTGAAGTTAAGATTCAACTTTCATCTCACTGCAGCCGCAATCATATGGATCATCTTCAACAAGACTCCTTAGCGCCACCAACTTCATGTTAAACAAGAAGCCAAGGGCTCTGCCAAGAGAAGCATCGAGGCACTTCCTTTCAATGTGACTGACCTACGCTAACACGCAGTCAGCCAGCCACGTCCCATGGTCCCGGGCTACAGCAAGCGTGACCCAAGAGGGCCATCTGATCAGTTTGACCGGCCAACACTATTCAGCACACCGGCTTGAGATATTCATTATGGCTGTCGGCCCACCGTTTAGGACACTAATTTCATTGGAGTAGAGGGGAAGTGGCTCTCGATAGAAAAATCACCAGCTAGCAGCTGGAAGAAACAGAAACGCGGATTATAAAGTGGTGAGTTTTTTTTTAGAAAAGGAGATAAGCAGCCATTTTATTAATTATTCACAAAGACCATACAAAATGATACATCAATAAGTCTGAAGCCACCATCTTGACAACGCCTGTTGCTACTCCTATCTCCTCGATGAAGGTGTGCCGAATGTCTGGGCCTAATACCCAAAAGACATCGCACCAAAACCTAACATCTAAAGCCGGATGTCCCATCCAAGCCACTACCTGGACTGGGTCACACACCGGCCCAGCACACTCCCAGTGAGCACCGCACGCTGCAAGGGCTGTCACCTCCATCTTCCATCTATCCATCCTCATAGCAGAACTGATGCACCGACTTTGCCAGGCCTCTCTGCCATCGACGTCACCACGACGCCAGACAATGTCGTCCTCCTAAGCGAGTCCACCAACCCGCATCGGACGCCGGGACTCCACTGCGCCACGCTGCCGAGATCCATCGGCGTCGATGCGTATGATGAAACACCGCTCCACCTCCTAATCCATATCGCCGCCAACGCCCTCCCAACGGTGTCCATAGTCACACAGCTCCCAAGGTGGCGTCGTCAAGAAGGGAAAGATGCCGAAGGTGCCGTCGCCACCCACCGCAGTTAGGGCTTTCACCCGGGAGACAAATGGCGTGGTGGAAGTAGAAGCAGATCTGACGAGCGTCTCCATGGAGAAGAAAGCGGCGCCCTCGGGCGTCGCCGCCGCCGCAGCCGAAAGGTCGACTAGGGATTTCTCCTGATCTGAATCCTCACCTCCAGCTCCGTCCGCATCGAGGATCGGCAAGTCTTGCGATCCAAATCCGTACGGAGAAGCACACG
>NW_025232731.1:0-9173 GCF_018294505.1 Triticum aestivum | reverse complement strand
TAGAATGACCATCATTGTGTGACTCCTCAAGAGCCAAACGATGACCGCGCTCTTCCTCAAGCGCGTTAGAGAGATCTGATATCTCATCGGCATAGTCCCGACCATGCCCCTCCATCTTAGAGATGGTTTCTTCGTGAGCCTCGATCATGTCATTGGCTTCACCAAGTTGTTCCAAGAGAACAACAAAGTGCTTCTTGGATTTACCCTTGAGCTTACTCATAAAAGACCCAAATTCATTTTCCTCCTCATTAGACCCCTCACTTTCATCAATGCAATCCGTCAAAGAAGGATTAGTAATGATGGTAGTTTTGATGTTGGGGGTTACCTTGTTGGTGGCTTTAGCCATGAGGCACTTGGCGGTGATATTCTCATTGGGTGAGTCTAAGAGGGACACCCGTGGAGTTGTCGCAATGGCAACGAAGGCCATGGAAACTGACTCACCATCTTCTTCATCATCATCATCCTCATTGTACTCTTCTTGTGCCACCAACCCCTTGGGAGGAGTCTTCTTGGTGATGTTGCTCTTGTTGAGGAAGGACTTGGCCTTGTCTTTTTGGATGAGCTTGCCACCATTGTCTTCCCTCTTCTCATATGGGCACTCCACAACAAAATGGCTCACATTGCCACAATTATACCAAGTCCTCACACATTGCTTGCCCTTCGCAACACTTGAGTTGTTCTTGTTGAAGTTGGGCCTTAAGTTCTTCTTGCTCCAAAATTGCCTTGAAGCGAGAGCCATGTGCTCATGATAAGCATATTTCGTATCTTCGGGGTTGCTTTGCTCTTCTTCCTCTACGTCCTCTTCTTCCATACTAGCCTTGGCCTTCAAGGCAAGGTTGGGCTTCTTTGCTCTTTGAGAACGCAACACCGCATTATCGGCGGTCTTGTCCAAGATCCTCATTGCCACAATGTCATCCAACACTTCACTTGAGGACAAGGTGTGGAAGTCCGGCCTTTGACGGATGATGGAGGACATGGCCTTGTGGTAAGGCATCATGGCCTTAAGGAACTTGCGCTTGATCCAACTGTCATCTGTATCCTTGCTACCATGATCTCGGAGTGAGACCGCGAGAGTGGTTAACCTCCGGTAAAGCTCACGAGGTTCTTCATCTTCATTCATTGCAAACTCATCGGCTTCATCTTGCACCACTTCATAGTTGGAGCGTTGAATGCTTGCGCTTCCCTTGTAAATGGAAACAACATGGTGACATGCTTCCTTGGCCACAGTGAAAGGTCGGAGATGCACAATATATTCGAATGGAATTGCATCTTGGATGATGAAGAGAGCATTCTCGTTGAATTGATGATCCGCGGCTTCTCTCGGGGTGAAGTCACTTGGGTCATGCGGATAGAAACCTTGCTCAATGATTCTCCAAAGATTAGTATTAACATGATTTAAATGACGTTTAAAGTGATAGTCCCAAGAGTCAAAATCCTCATTTTTCACAATCTTAGGAGGAGGACCAACATGATTCAAATGAGTGGAGGGAACCGGTCCTCCATAAGTAAGTGGAGGTTCAACATTGGCAAAGATGCCACTACCATTTCTACCACTAGATAAAGGAACTTTGTCACTAGTAGCTCCCCCCTTGTCGGAGTTAGCATCCGTCACCTTGTTAGCGGGATCACCCACTTTCATAGCTGCGGTGGATAATTTAAGGCCTTCTAAGAACTTGTTAAACATGCTTTCAACCTCGGTCGTCATGGAGGTTTTCAATGTGTCCAAAGCCACGTTGAACTCCTCACGAGAGACCGCGGTTCCCCCATCGGCCGTAGACGAGAACGGATTCACACCGGAGTGCTCCTCCCCACCGTCTACGCTGTTAACCATACTCTTCGGACGGCAAAGTCCTTAATAAAGAGACGAGGCTCTGATACCAATTGAAAGGATCGATATAGTTGACTAGAGGGGGGGTGAATAGTCAACTAACAATTTTTAGCTTTTCTTTACCAAATTAAACTTTGCATCAAAGTAGGTTGTCTAGATATGCAACTAGGTGAGCAACCTATATGATGCAACAACAACAAGCACACAAGCAAGCAAGGGATAGAACACAAAATAAGCTTGCACAAGTAAAGGTGAGAGATAACCAAAAGTGGAGTCGATGGAGACGAGGATGTGTTACCGAAGTTCCTTCCCTTTGAGGGGAAGTACGTCTCCGTTGGAGTAGTGTGGAGGCACAATGCTCTCCAAGAAGCCACTAGGGCCACCGTATTCTCCTCACGCCCTCACACAATGTGAGATGCCGTGATTCCACTATTGGTGCCCTTGGAGGTGGCGACCGAACCTTTACAAACAAGGTTAGGGCAATCTCTACAACTTAATTGGAGGCTCCCAACGACACCACGAAGCTTCACCATAATGGACTATGGCTCCGCAGTGACCTCAACCGCCTAGGGTGCTCAAACACCCCAGAGTAACAAGATCCGCAAGGGATTAGTGGGGGAATCAAATTCCTCTTGGTGGAAGTGTAGATCGAGGCCTTCTCAACCAATCCCTAGAGGATCAATAAGTTTGATTGGCTAGGGAAAGAGATCGGGCGAAAATGGAGCTTAGAGCAACAATGAAGCTTAGGGATGGAAGAGGTGATCAACTCGGAGAAGAAGACTCCCCTTATATAATGATAGGATAAATCCAATCGTTACCCACTTACCCAGTCCGCGACATGCGGTACTACCGCACCAGACATGTGGTACTACCGCAAGGGCCTGCGATACTACCGTGGGGCACTAGGGTACTACCGCTTGCACGGCAGGAGCTAGACCAGCCCTGTTGCGTTGAAGTAAAGAGTGGTAGAACCACCGGAGCGGTACTACCGCAAGGCAGGGTTTGTCTGGGCTGGGAACGCACGGACGAATAAAAATACATCAGTGGCTACTTCCGCTGAGTTTCGATCTGTGCAAAAATCCGACACAGTACTACCGCATACCGGGAGCGGTACTACCGCGTAGGGCGTAGATGTGAAAAATCACATCCACCCCTACTTCCGCTCGTGCTGCTGTGCCCGGCCCGAGGCCACGGTACTACCACGCCCGGGGAGCGGTACTACCGCAAGGGCCTGCCGTACTACCGCGTCCCCGGCCGGTACTACCGTGGGCCTCTATGGTACTACCGCTCCCATGAGCAGTACTATCGCATATCACAGCACAACAATCACTAGGAGTCCTTCATTTTGCAGAGATACGGATAAACGATGGTTGCTCCAAAGAGGCAAAGAAAAGGTGGTGCAAAAAGAAATAAACGTGTACGTGATGATTCCGCCCAAACCTTTCCAAAGCGGCTTTCCTACGATTCAAACCCATCGAAAAGAAACGTAGAGAAAACTCCGTCTTCACTAGACTCCGAGGGGCAACGAATCATATTGTGCCTAAACATGAGATATTTAAAACGCTTAATGCATACAATTAGTCCGCAAAAGCATTGTCATCAATCACCAAAACCATATAGGGTGAAATATGCCCTTACACCCACAATATAAATGATTACAAATACATAACTTACTACTAGACTGTCATCAAATTGGGTTGAGTGTATCTGGTGCTACAATCTCCCAATGATTGCACCTAAAGGTCTTAGGTGAATGATCCTTTGCGAGTTGAAGATAGCGCCACATACGGATCCATTATGTAGCCCTTGTCATAACCTACAAAAGGTATGGAAGTTCGTTCCGTTAAAAACACGTTCATTATGGCAATTTCAGAGATTGTCCACGGTAAGAGGAAACACCTCCGTTATCCAGATTGCTCATTCGACAAACCTTTGCAACCGAGAATGGGCTGGAGAGGGTAACATCCGCTCCCGCCTCCTGGTTCTTATTAGTACTTGCAAGTTAATCAGATTGTCTTGCAACCAGCACAAACCTGCATACCAGAGCTGAGGCGGCTACAGCAAAAACCTGCACCAACACAGAGCATTTGCAACTGCTGCAGCAAGAACCACTTTCACACCGTAGGAGTCTACAGGCACAAAGTCTATATTCAACACGGTATATCACGCTTTAATCATTACAAACAAAGCAAATCTTGATTGGAAAATACTAAGGCTTAATTAGCTACTTGATCATCCAGCAACCAAAGTAGAGCAGCATATAACTCACCAGGCCTTCACAAGATTTATTGAGCTTGCCTACGCTGGTGGCCACGGTGGCGACACAGTCTCTGCCAGTTGGTTGTCAACGAACTGACCAACCAGGCGGAGCCACCAAACTCGCCACTTGGGGCTCGGAAAGAAGGTGATCAAACTCTCTCCAATAACCCTCAAGAAGGCCCCTGAGATCGCATTCTCCTTGTCCTCTTCGATGACCCCCATCTAGCGAAGCAGCACACTGGTGCAGCTCTGCATGATGCTACCAGGGATCGAGAACGTACATTATTTGTTTAACCAAATGACATTCGAAAGTAATTTTCTCCCACATGCCAGTGGGGTGCTCCTGCACTTCCAACTTTGCCTCGTCCTGCTTCATCTTCCTTCTCACAGTCTGTCTCCACCTGTTTTGAAACACCAGGATGAAATACTCATACAGCAGAAGAAAAACGAAAGCAAAGCCGAAACACGGTGACAAGTACAGATTTATTTAACTAATTAAACGTCTGGCCAAAATTTTGCGGCATGGAAGAAAGAAATAAAGTACTAGTAGCAAACTAAGAGGACGAACTGAAATGACCAAATGCTACCGATTCTGGTAGAGAACTTACAATTTTTGTGTAATGTTCGCAGGCCACGTTTCCGAATGGTACATTTCCATATTGTAAAAGGAAACTGGAACAATTGGGAAGCGCCTCGATGTCAGCTTCAATAATCATTCCAATGAATTTGCCAAAGCAGCATTCTAAACCTGCCAACGGATTGTCTCTATTGCCAAAGTTGCACAAAATACAGACCTCAACTTTGCGGAGGGCAGAGAGGTGTTGGATACCGAAATTGGGAGAACCATTCAGGCAATCCATCTGATGCACACGGAACTCCAGCTCCAGGTGCTCAAGCCTTGGCATTGATCCCTCTTCAAACTCCAGTGAGGTCCCACAATAAAGGAGTTCCAAATGGAAATATTTCAAATTGCTGAACCCATGAATGAGAATTCTTCCATCGGTGCCATTGAAAGTCTTTAGTTTGAGGATAAGCAAAGTTGGTATTGACCCAAGGATCCTAACATCTTCTGGCCTCACACTGGCGACATAGATTTCTAATTCTCTAAGATTGCAGAGCAAGCTCATCCAGTTTGGAACCTTGTCAATGAAACAGTATGTTATGTGAAGCTCCTGAAGGCTGCAGGGAGTAGTCGGACACCATGAGTCCAGTGACAGTGGAAAGTAAGTTTTGACAGCTAGGAAGTTCGAGCTTAGCTTGGATATATTTAGATGACGAAGGTTGCATGAAGATACTAATGTTCCCAAGTAACCGTGAAGGTCCTCAATTTGACCTGGTCCTTCCCACAATTCAAACATCCCCAGCTGTACTTTCAACCTCCACATCTTGGTTAGCTGGCTGAATTCTTCTAGTGGCTTCCCTTGTTCATAGGAGTGGACACCGAACGTCTCTAGCTCTTCCAAGCTTTGCATCTTACCAATCATTCCATCCGTAAATCTAATGTGGTAATGAACATTTAGACTGGCCAGCCATTGGAGGCTTGTAACAGCCAATGGCATTTCTAGAATTCTGGTATTTGTTATGTCCAGTGTTTCCAAATACTGCAGTTCTCCAATTTTTTGGGGGAGGAGCGTAACATTTGCAAGACTCAGATACTTCAGAAGAAGTAGCTTTTCAATATTTGCAACATGGTGCTCTTCTAACCACCAGCACTTTCCTAGGTCCAAGACACGAAGAACTGGGAAAGCCAATAAAGAAACTTGAGGGTCATGCGCATATATAATGAGCGACCGAACATGAGAGAGGATCGGGCTTGTTGATATGGCAACCTTTTCATTACTGGTATTCCCTATAATGAGCCTGCGGACTCTGTCATATGAATTGTGTCCATGCTCTACATCACTGAATTTAGTGACAAAATTCACTTCAGCAGCTATGCATGTGATAAAATCCAGAACTATATCATGGACTTGGCATGACTCTACCTGGCCCAATGTTGCACCAACCGGTTGGATCAAGCTTCTATTAATGAGCTCGTTAAAATAACTCTCACCTATTTCATATCGACTTCGCCCTTGTTTTTCATGAATGAATCCTTCAGCGACCCACATATGTATCAAATGTTGTTTCCAGATAGTAGAATCTTCTGGAAATATACTCAAGTACAACAAACAGGCTCTCAGATGGTGAGGAAGATCAAAGTAGCTGAAAGATAATATCTTTGTCATCTTATCAGCACCAGAATCCTTTGCAAGTGCAGAACCAATAGCAGCTAACACCCTCTTCCATTCATCTTCTGCATGCTGATCAGCCAACAAACTAGACACAGTAATAATAGCCAATGGTAGGCCAGAACATTTTCTTAATATGTCATTAGAGACTTTTTCCAGATGAGGATGGCATAAATCCTCAGGACCAAATGTTCTTCTAAAAAACAACCTTTTGGAGTCATCAAACGTAAGGGGTTCCATTTTATAAACATGACCACCACCTGAAGAACAACATGATGCAACTTCAGTATTACGTGTTGTAGTAATAATTCTACTCCCATGGTTATTATTATTCAATAATACAAGCCTGATAGTTTCCCATACGTCCGCGCTCCACACATCATCAATTACAACAAAGTACCTACAAAATGATTTTAACAAATATGTATTTAAATCCTGTGAAGCTAATTAGAAATTGCATAAAGCATTAGCATTAATTAAATGCAGCTAGATATTACTTAAGACTGTCAACAGAGTGATTGCAATTTTTAAACACTGAAGGTACAATACTTTTGTCTAATACTGTGTTTTATTCGACAACACATGATAAATTGTCAAGTGTTAGAATCCTGAAATATCACAGTCAAACCTAGTACCTAAATCAAGTAGCAGTTGTGTATTTATAGGGATGTCACCTCTAATAGTAACTAAAATCTTCATGTTGACTGCATTGTAGGAAGCACTTCCACTGTTTCGTGTACAAGCTTGGGTAAAGCAGAATTCTATTAGTTACCGGTCAATTTTAGTGGATACAGAAGTTTACATTACATGTTCCCAACTATAACAATTAATTAATCTGGTAAAATGACCTGAGATTGTAGCTCTAAATATGCATGTATTTGCAAGTTACAAAGAAAGATGAGCAATTCCTCTACAAAATCTTACGGCGAAATAAGCGAAATTGAGTGATGACAGTGGAGCACTGGCGGAGCTACGTACGAACAAAACAGTGCCATGGCCCGCCCAGCATGAGCCCAAAACACTAAAGTATAAGGGTAAAATTGGTCTACAAGGGTAAAAGTTTCAGGTGGCCTTTGGCTTGGCCCGCCCAGAAAATTCATTGTAGCTCCGCCACTGCAGTGGAGGCATGCAAACTGAACCGATAGGTGCAGCAGGAGTTGGCTAAACAGATGTGAATCTGTGCCCTCCAGCGGATCTCCTTGGAACAGCAGAACGATACACAAGACGCAAACCAAACAGATCGAAATCGATGAATCAGGTTTGACGACATAAATAAATAGTAATGTCGGGAAGAATGTTAAAGTTTTAAATGAAGAAGGATTACTAAGTTAGCGACAAAAAGTTATTGCTAAATTGCATCTTTGTTCATGACCTTTGCAACAACATATATTAAAAGTGAAGGCCCTTCTGGAAATAATATGTAGAAATCCTAGAAACAATCACATACATTATTTGTCTATTTTTCTTGGCAGTCACATGCATTATAATAGGTGAGCAGGATTACCTTTCGTTTTTAAGATGTTGCCTGAGTTTACTGATCAATTGTTGCACATCATCATCCGGTGGGCTGTCTGTGAACCCCACTCCTTGAGCAATATCTCTTAGAATCTTTCTCATATCAGGATTTCGAGAAACCGACACAAAAGCTGCACATGAAAATTGGCTTTCCAATGCATGATAGACTTGCTTTGCTAGAGTAGTCTTACCAAGACCGCCAGAACCAACAATAGACAGCACTTGAGGCTGCGTAGAAGTAGCCTCCCACTGAAACCAGTCGATGATATCGTCCTTAGGACCATCAATGCCGACAAGTTCATCAACCTCCGCGTAAAGCGCCGGCAGCCGGGGGTCAATGGCACAAGAGCTAATGCAAGGTGTTGGCCGGATAATATTATACCTCTTGTGCCTCTCGCTTGCCTCAGCCACACGGGCCTTGAGTTTACCTATCTCACTAGCAGCCTGATGGCGATGTTTGGGCTTCTTCAACATGTCAACGAACTTCTTGAGCATGGTACGCCCATCGGGCTCATGGTCGACATGAGCCACAAAGACATCAATGCAATCTTCCATGTCATAAGAAAGCTCACGGACATCATCCCGCCAAATTCTCATCGCAGGTTCGAGTTGTTCTTCATCCGCAAGCACCTCCAGTGCAGCCTTCATGCTGCGAAGCTCGTCTCCTATGAACTTGGCGTCACGGCGGACGCCTTGGAGCTTCCGGTGCTCGTCCAGCGGCAGCTTGAAGAGCTTGGACAGGAGGGGCTTCATCACCCCCGTGGAAACGGTGACAAGAGCAGCCTCCATGGGTCTCTCGCTGGCAAGCTTTCTTCTATGTGAGATTTCACAAGTGATGTGGTGGTTGCTTCAAGGTTTGTGTTTGTCTTCCAGTAAGGTCTCTGCTCCATCTAGTAAGGCACAAGCAACGCGCTTTTCAGCCCTTTTTCTGAGCAGAAATTGCGCCGAAAGCCCCTACCCAAAATATCATCTTCAGGTTTGGTGGAGCCGTACATGATTGTATTGATTCTTCCACTGACTTGACGACCGGACAGAGGAATACACATGCTGTTAGGCTTCTGATTAATGACTAAACAAAAGAACAGTGGCGCCACATCCTTGTCTTCCATTTGTGGTGGCCCAAAGATTTACTAGCAGAAAAGTCAAGCATTGGTTCCCCAGAGAAAAAATGCTCAAGGCGACACACCAATTTGATTCGATTGGATTCATCCATGCAAGTTGGGATAGCTCTCTGCGCTTTTAGGAAGCAGTGGAGCACCTTCCGGCCTACAAACGCGTCGATCCGAGTGGAGAAATTCAGTTTAATTAGGCAGAAGTGCAGCTTTTTGCGAGGAATACAT
>NW_025232730.1:8512-9173 GCF_018294505.1 Triticum aestivum | reverse complement strand
TAAATGTTTGAAAATCCTACCGAGTGGTGAGCGACCCTCCCACTCGGGGGCTTAGCTGCAGTCCAGTACTCGCCTAAGTGTTTGAAAATCCTACCGAGTGGTGAGCCAGCCACCCACTCGGGGGCTTAGCTGCTGTACAGTACTCGCCTAAGTGTTTGAAAATCCTACCGAGTGGACAGTGACCCTCCCACTCGGGGGCTTAGCTGCAGTCCAGTACTCGCCTAAGTTTTTGAAAATCCTACCGAGTGGTGAGAGAGCCTCCCACTCGGGGGCTTAGCTACAGTCCAGTACTCACCTAAGTGTTTGAAAATCCTATCGAGTGGTGAGCCAGCCTCCGACTGAGAGGCTTAGTTGCAGTCCAGTACTAGCCTAAGTCTTTGAAAATCCTACCGAGTGGTGAGCCAGCCTCCCACTCGGGGGCTTAGCTGCAGTCCAGTACTCGCCTAAGTGTTTGAAAATCCTACCGAGTGGTGAGCCAGCCTCCCACTCGGGGGCTTACCTACAGTCCAGTACTCGCCTAAGTTTGAAGATCCTACCGAGTGGAGAGCGGCCCTCCCACTCGGAGGCTTAGCTGCAGTCCAGTACTCGCCTAAGTTTGAAGATCCTATCGAGTGGAGAGCGACCCTCCCACTCGGCGGCTTAGTTGCAGTCCAGTACTCGC
>NW_025232730.1:0-2799 GCF_018294505.1 Triticum aestivum | reverse complement strand
TTATCATATGGATGCTAGCGACACTATCATATACGTGAGCCAAAAGGCGCAAACGGTCCCGGGCAAAGGTAAGACGACACCCGTGGGGATACCGTGCGTGAGGCCGCAAAGTGATATGAGGTGTTACCGGCTAGATCGATGTGACATCGAGTCGGGGTCCTGACAGCGTTGGCATCAGAGCCGGACTGCCTGTAGGTTCTCCAAGCCAAACTGGTCGATGTTGAGTCTAGAAATTCTTTAGTTATATGTAGGGGAATTGTTTGTGGGTTGGAACGTAAGGCTCTTTTTACTCCTTATACCTTATGACTTTCTGATCTGAGTCAGTCCATTCTTCCACCGGGGGTTAAGGAATTAGGATCTGTTCTCTCTATCAGGATCACGAGTTACTAATCAGTAGTACCTTATAAGTTTGATGGTTACCAACCTAGTTCAGTTCTACTACCACATTGTGTTGTTAGAATGGTTTCGGAACTTTGATATGATGATGTTGAGTATGCACGAAATCCTTTGTCAAATGTCTCAATATCCTTTTTGAGCATTTACAGCTGTTATGCTGCCGAAATTTTGCTAGAAATTCTAATGCCTTTGCATTATAATTGTGCTTTCAGATGGCCACTCGCGACCTCAATCAAGTGGTTCGCCTGACTCGATGCCTAGATGTACCCGGCCATACTACCAAGTTGGTCAGGGTAATGACTGAGGCTGGATACCGCTGGTATCCTGAGTACACGGTCGAAGAGCAATTCCGAGATTTTAATCAAAGCCAGTATCTCTGCACTGTCAGGATATTTCCATCTTATCCTGGATCCACCGAGCCTCTTCACTGCTCCTATGGACTCGGGGTTACTATTGAGATGGCTGTGCAGGACGCCGCCTACTCTATGATGACCATTATGCGAGTCAGATCTGGTCTGTTTCGGGACTCTGATTTCCGGTATATGCCAGGATCACTTCCGGGAGCACAAGGGTATCTTCAGGCTATCTATGCTGACTCCACTCAGGAGGATTCACGGACTCGCACCACTGCTGAGATGCTCGAGGATAAGGACCGTGAAAATCGGGCCTTAAGGTTAGAGCTCTTCAATACCCATGCTGACCACTGGGCCACTTTGACTCGGTTCGCACCGGCGGTGCAAGCTGGATATTCAGATATGCGCGATCTCTATCCTGTGAGATCTGCTCTGCCAAGACGTGATGGTATGGCGTGATGTAGGAGGCATCACCCCACCTCGCGGTCCCCGCAGGCCACCGTTTGTTGGTCCACGACCTCATCCTAGCCCCTATGGTCCACAAGCTCCGCGAGACCGTCTGTTTCCGGATGATCATGTTGAACTTCCAGGCTATGGAGGCGACTTCTACGAGGACTACTACGGATCAGTCTGAGCTAGTAGTGGTATCACTAGTTCGCACTAGCTGTGTCGTCTATCGTCCCGCGTAACTCGTGGGATATGACCTAGTTTGTACTCTTTCCGGAGATGTAGAAAAATAATGTATAGAAGCTTGGAATGCCTCCGATGAGATGTAATCCTCTTTTCACCGTAATAGTACTATGTTTGGTCTTGTACTAAACCCTGTATGGTGTGTATGACGATGGAATAAAAGAAGCAGTTTCTGTATCTACCATGTCATACGGATGATTATCTTGCATTCCGATTTATTCCTTACATTATGTATCCTATATCGGAATTTTACCATCCTGACTAAATCGTTGTCTTGTTTACGTAGGATGGTCAACACGCGCGCTAACCCTGCTTCCCAAGAGCAGGCCGAAGGCAGTGAAGCCAGGGATGTAAATCTGCCTCATCCTCCTTCACTAGCCGAGGTTATGATGGAAGCTGAGAGAAACAAGCGGGAGACAAACCGTTTGTTGGAGCGTATTGAACAGAATACAGCACACCATCAGAGGGCTAACGTGGTGTCACTCAGTGATTTTATCAAATTGCATCCACCCACGTTCCACCACTCCGTCGAGCCTCTCGACGCTGATGACTGGCTTCGCAGTATCTCTCACAAACTGCGTTCCGCGTTGGTAGCGGAGGCTGACAAGGTCACCTTTGCTGCATATCATCTTGAAGGCCCCGCCAGTCTATGGTGGGAGAATTATGGAGCTATGCGCCCAGCAGGCCATGTCACTACTTGGGCTGAGTTCAGCGAGGCTTTCCGTGAACATCACATTCCGGAGGGTCTCATGGACCGTAAACGTGAAGAATTTTGCAGTTTCACCCAAGGCCGACTTTCTGTGGATGCTTACAGCAGGGAGTTTGGTAATCTCGCCCGATATGCAACTGAGGAAGTTTCTACTGACGCCAAGAAGCAAGCAAGGTTCCGTAAGGGCCTTAGTCCTGAGCTTCGCCGCGACCTCCGTCTGCATGAGTGCACATCTTTTTCGAAACTTGTCAACAAAGCCATCAGTGCTGAAACTGGTCAGACTGACTATGACGCAACACGCAAGCATGGACGTGACATGGGTTCCTCATCCGGTGCTGGTCCTCAGAAGCGCCGCGTGTGGGTGCCCAACACCGCCCTGCCACCCAGATTCACACCGAGGCCATCTTTCCAGGCGCCTCGCCCCGTTCAACAGTCTGCCCCAGCCAAGCCCTATGGGGGTCCAACCAATAATGCTCCTCCACGTACCAGTTCCGTGACTTGTTTCAAGTGTGGGGAATCTGGTCACTATATGCGTGAGTGTCCCCAGACCAACCCCAATCAATCTGCTAAAGCTGTTGGCCGTGGCAAGCCGACAGGAAAAATATTCCACGCCAAGCCGGTCACCGCTTCACGTGGCCATGTCAACTGTAT
>NW_025232729.1:0-9177 GCF_018294505.1 Triticum aestivum | reverse complement strand
CTAGCTAGTTGATTTAATAAACTACTTTATTTTACTATATATAGAAGTAGTTTGTTTTTAGTAAGTACTACTTTATTTATTTATAGTAAGTGTTTAGTAGTTGAACTAGCTAGTTGATTTAATTAATAAAACTACTTTATTTAACTATATATAGAAGTAGTTCCCGCATCGATGTCGGCGATGCCTATCCCGCATCCTCGTCGTCGTCGACCCGGCGGTGGAGGCTTGCTAGATCAGGGCCATGTTCGGGACTGGGCTCCGCCGGGCTGGTATTGAGAGGTGCTACCTTCCGGGGGACGTAGGTTGGTGAGGAGGCAGCCCATTGTTGACCCGATCATTGTTTGGTGGCGGTCGCGTGGGCCAGCGACGGTGCCGAGGCTTTCGGACACCGCGGAGGTGGTACGTCACCGTGTCAGCGAGGAGGACGAGCACGTCCCTCGCTACATGGTTGCATTGGAGGGCAGATTCGACAATACCTGGCAAGTTCTCCAGGGATCTCACTGGAGCTATGATCCTGTGATGGTTCATTATCTTTGGGTGTCCACCGCCCGCGTCGATACCCGTCGGGCGCTACGGTTCTAGTTGTATTAGTGATGATATATTAGTGATAATATTCGATGATGTACGGGCACCAAGAGATGATGTACTTTTGCTTATAATTATTGAATGCATGCTAATTTGAATACTACTTTATTTTATGATTTGGTTTTGCTTATTTTATGATTTGGTTTTGCTTATTGAATGCTCATATTGGATAAGTTCTACTTCATTCCCGTGTGCTAGACAATTTGATGTAATAATGCACTCGGGAATGAAAGGAAGAGCTACGTACATCACCGATAGTCAACCCGGGATTAATAATCTAGTTTAATATTTGAATTATGAACATAGGCCGGAAATGTCGTACTCGGACGACGAAAACCGCCCGGGGGAGTGCGACTGGTGCCACGACGACCGAGGTATCTGCGACAGGTTCATTGAGCTGGACGAAGATCGTCGCTTCAGCATTAAGCTCGAGGAGACCTTCGATGTTCATAAGGTACGCAACCGACGACAATAGTTTTTTTCGTAATTACTCATGACTTCAACTATTTTAATCATGACAATATTTTTCATCTTTTCCAATTCGACTAGCTTATCCCATGCTTTGCAAGACGCTATGTCTTGGAGAGGATGGATTTTAAAGACCATGAAAGTTTCGAAACCAAAAAAATTATCCTAAGTACCCATCATGGTGTGGATTTTCAAGTAAAGTTATACAATGCTCATGGTGTAACCCATTTTGGTTGCAAAAATTGGGAAGCACTTTGCAAGATGTATGGTTTTGATGAGGGTATGCTTGTCACCATGGATCTTGGTGATCCTACAATCGAGCAAGAGAGACCTACGATTTTCGTCCTTGTGGATACACCTCCAATTCTTCCCCCATGTGAGCTTAACATAGTTATTAAGTAATTTATATTGTTTATTTCAAAATAGTTGACAACTTATTCTCCATTGACAGCTTATTTTCATTCTTCAAAGAATGTGCGGAAGATGGTAGACAGAACCTACTACACCGAAGGCTCCAAACTAAATTATCAGGAGAAAAATCATCTGGTTGCATTTTGTACTGATCTTGAGAATTACAATGTCTACAATCGAACTCCTCAACATTATGGTCAATACGTGCCACTAGTGCACGTGTTGAACTACGGTAACTACCATGGAGATACCCTAGTAAGATTTTTACTATTACGACATCCGTGCATCTTTTTGCACACTTCTAAAACTAGTACATCATATCATTGCTAACTACGAAGTTATTACTATGTTTTTCAACAGATAATCCCGAATGATGTGTGCCTCATCTGATGTATACACACGGTAGCCTTCATGTTTTGAACATACAACCAGGTCTTCCTACGAATCTGAACTGTCCATACCGGGTTTCTAAAAGAAGTGGAGACATGAAAATCAAAGAATGAAAAAAATGTATGGACAGTCGTAAGGAGCTTCTTGGAAGCAACATTCAGCGAAGGGCATAAATTGGAGACAGGATGATCGCCATTCTTCATAATGGAGAGTCAGGGTCTATATTGTTTTATGCTATTTTACTTTAAGGGTGTTTAGGTCCTACCTGATACTGATGATCATGTGCTAAGAACAATTATGTAGGGTTGGGTTCGATGATTATGAGGATGATGATCGTATGACTTATTATTAATAACGAGTAGAAGTTGTATGATGATGCATGATTAGTAGGACGAGTACTTGTTATTATATATGCTGATATAAGTAAACCAAGGACGAAGATATAAGAGAGGACACTTCTCTCTATTAGCTAGCTAATATAACAACCTAACAATAACCCCCAAAACCCCTAAAGCAGCCACTTTCCAAAAAAACATGGACTTTTGGTCCCGGTTGGTGCCACCAACCGGGACCAAAGGCCCCCTGACTGGGCTGGGCGCACAGGGCCACGTGGAGGCACATTAGTCCCGGTTCTAGTTTGAACTGGGACTAATGGGTGGAGGTATTAGTAAAGAACCATTAGTCCCGGTTCATGAACCGGGACTAAAGGCCCTCACGAACCGGGACTATTAGGTGTTTTTCTACTAGTGTAACTAGCCTCATGGCAGATAATGCCGGGGCGGTTGATGTTGAATAAATCTCCACAAAGTTTCCCACAAAAAAAAACTCACTTGAACAGTGGTTAATTATACATTCAGACTCTAAGACTTTGCTTTATGATATTGTTTGACAATATCCTACTCCCTTCGTCTCATAATATGACACGTTTTTTGGCTTTAATGTGGTGTTAAAAAGGTCTTACACTATAGGACGGAGGGAGTACCTTTGTAGAAAAAAATGTATTCAAAAGGATGGTACTTAATACGGAGGGAGTAATGATATAAACCCAGGATCCTTTTTTGTGGTGGGGGCGGGAGTGGGGGCCCAAAAAATGATATCGTGTCCCAGTTCACTTCGCCGTAATAATGATATGAACACACTATGGATATATATTTTCATGTACAGAATTTCGTTTTGTAGCTCGAACTCTATGGAGCCTCTTTAATGGAGTAATTGACAAAACACTGCCATTTTTGGGGTCCCAAGGAACTACCATTTTCAAAATTTAGCAAAAAACTATCACATTTTTTGTAATTTGTCCCTAAAACTATCACTTTTTATTGATGACCGTTTTAGAGGATTTATACATGTTTATGACAAGCGGGACCCACCCGTCAGGGCTGATGTGGCAAAAAAATCATCGCCGTTTATTTTGACCGGTATGTTGACCCTTATGACAGATGGAGTCCACATCAACCTTCTTACTCCTCTCTCTCTCTCTAACATTTCAAAAGTAAGTTTTTCAAGTCTTAATAAAATCGGAAAAAAAGGTCCGGATGTCATACATATGGATGTGTTCATTTTTTTAGGGGACATGCATGGATGTTTTTTTTTTGCGGAAAAAACTTCCAATCTATTCATCTTCAATCATGGCAGTACAACGAATACCAGAAATAAAAATTACATCCAGATTCGTAGACCACCTAGCGACGACTACAAGCACCGAAGCGAGCCGAAGGCGCGCCGCCGTCATCGCCCCTCCATCGCCGGAGCCGGGCACAACTTGTTGTAGTAGATAGTCGGGAAGTCGTCGTGCTAAGGCCCCATAGGACCAGCACTCCAGAACAGCAACCGCCGCCGATGAAAAATAACGTAGATCGGAATGATCCAAACCGAAGACACACGAACATAGACGAACAACGACGAGATCCGAGCAAATCCACCAAAGATAGATCTGCCGGAGACACACCTCCACACGCCCACCAACGATGCTAGACGCATCGTTGGAACGGGGGCTAGGCGGGAAGACCTTTATTCCATCTTCAGGGAGCCGCCGCCGTCTCGCCTTCCTGAGTAGGACACAAACCCTAACAAGATTGAAAAAAGACTAAAAACGGAGCCCTCCCGCCGGCCCTTGCCAGGATCCACCGCGCCTCCATGGCCCTAAGGCCAACGGAGACGAGGCGGACCTGCGCCGGCGCCGGCGAGAGGCACAAACTCTAACTTTCTTTCTTAGAGGAGGAGGAGGAGGTGGAGAAGATGCATGGATGTATTCTACACTTGTGTAATTTAGTATAATGAGTGCTTCAATACGTGAGCTAAACATGCCACGGCAACCCCTTTTGACTGCTGAAATTCTTTAGCTACGAGCAAATTCCACGAGACAACACAGAGGGTAGTACTACGAGCAGATTCCAGAGTCTCCAACGCATCTAGCCAACAGGCTACGAACAGCAGAGAAACTACATGAAAAGGCACTATTATAGTACTAACTTCGTGAATCATCGTCGCATGTAACAAGCAAGCGATCGTAAAAGAGTATTACTTTGACGAGAAACTGCCGTAGTAGTCAAATAACGTGACCCCTAATTAGCTTGCCAATTACAACAACCGCGTTAATTTGGATTTGAACCGAGCTACTATAGTTCCTTGGCAGTGAGTATTTATACGTACGGGGCTGATGCCAGAGATCTGATTTGATCTCGACCGTCCCGACCGTGACGTTGCCGGCAGCTCGACGCACGCACGGACAAATCACAAACCAATCATACTAGTAGAGTGCCCGTGCGTTGCCACGGGCTCTTGAAAAAGTTTGCAAGAGTTACATGTTAAATTCCATACGTACAAACAATATAACAGAAACATAATTATTTAATAACTAAAGTTTATTTTTGCAATGTAAATTGATAACATAAGAAAAATTAAAGACATGTCCATGTAACAAACTGAGCGATGTTCCAACTAAACATCTATTACAAAACTATTAATATCTAGATGATGTGCTTAAGAAATTCTTTCACAATATCCGGTAAGTTTCCTTTAGCTTCATTCCTACGATGTTTTAGTAAGTATAACAAAAACTGCTTCCTCAATTCATACCCATCCTGCACAAACGCATACATGTAGTTAGTATGAAAATTTCATGCCGAAGGTCTTAAAACATGTAACGGACAATACTCACCGCGCAAATCGGTTTGACCAAATCTTCACCGTTCCACCAGAGCATATAATGAAAAACAAAATAGCCAGACAAATTCCTGTAAAACTTCAAATTAACAATGTAAAGAATATAGTAATAACAAAAGTAAATTTTTTGTTATGAATTCATTATCCATCTATACTCGTTGGAACACCGGACGGAAATAAACGCTGCCATTTAGATAGATCATAACTCCAACCAGGCAGCTTTATTTCGAGTGCTTTTTTGAAATCCCTTGCAAAACTTTTGAATTTCAGTGCATGCCTCAATTTTTTCTCCTCTAACGATTGTGATGTTTGAATAGGATCTATAATATATAGACGACGTGCCTCTTTGTCGATGACGTACAAAATGTATTGGCCGATGGATGCATAGGGAAGATAAATCTACAAGTGGAGGTATTAGAAACAACAATAAACCATGATAACAATGGACAAAATACCTTGTTGCACGATGAGATGTCGTTGTCCATCTCAGACCAGCTATCAAATAATGTTGCCAACCTCTGGATAGTTTCCTTCTCGCAAAACTTCTGACCTCGTGTTGACTCTAGCATCATGGACTAAGTAAAAAAGAAATATTGTTTCAACATGTTGATAGTAATGACACATAGAATGAAGAGTTAAGATAATTTACACAAAATCGTAGATCCATGTAGTGCACAGGAGGGTCTGTGAACAATACTCTCTCGTCACATGCCAGCATACGCACGGCTGTGTTGAAGCAGTCATTGTCCATGGTCTGCTCCATGTTAAGTATGCACTGAAGTTTCTTAAGTCTTAAGCCCATTGGATCGGGTGTCGAGCTTCGGACCCATACCTTCCTATAAATTGGATGATAAGAAGAATAATATTATAAATTCGCACATTAAATATTGATACATGATACTTACTCCAAACACCCGGCATCATCGATAGACATGATGTAGTTGTAGAGGCCGGCAAGTAATTCACGTTGGTCCATGGGTATGATAGTGATTGGGGCAGGACGTTAGTCTTTGACTACGTCAGATGGATTCTCCAGGATCTCGATATCAGAATTAGCTAAAGTTTATTCATCGTCAGGCCCGTGCGTTGCTACGGGCAAAATCCGAATAACCATGAGTTGTCACCGAATAATAGAAATAAGAACAGATTGATCAAGTTATTCTTTTTATTTAGAAATACACGTTAAGCATGGTGGCATCCAGTTTTCATCATACAACGGCAAATACGAACTCTCTTCCACTCAGCCTGTAGATGGGACAACCTGCAGGTGCCCACTTCTTGCCACATATGTCCACTTATTTAAGTGGGATTAAGTGGGATTAAGTGGGCTGCCACATACCCATATAATTCATGAAACATGAAAATACAAAACTTGAGATGTAAGACAACTTAACACAAAGGCACGTAAGTCTAGATTGAAGTAAAGAACATGTCCACACATGATACAACACAAACTACAATGTTCAGCAGTACAAGACTGGAGGTTAACACAGACGGCAAACATTTCCTCAGATCATAACTATACATGAATGAGCAGGCTAGTACACATGAATCAGCAAGATTGTTTGTTCATATCTTCAAGATTTTTAAATGTCAATCTGTCCATTTCTTCAGGCTTACTTGCTTCTTCAACTCAACTGACTAAAAGCTAACAAAAAAAGAACATGAATAAGCACTCTGAGTCAGAATCCGAAACTTGGCAAATTTTAGAAGTACAATACGGAGTATGAGCTGAGTTAAATAAAAGTACATTACAAAGATGCCATTTTTTACATAATTAGAGAACACAAGGATGCATTCAGTAAATCATAGGAGAAAAGAACTTAAGGAAATTTCGGTAACACTTGTAAACTTGTTTTGTTATCTTCTGCACATCATTCAGGTCCTACTGAAAGGTGTGCGTGATACTTCTATGCAAAAGAAACAACACTGTGTAGTACATGATCCGGATTTAAGAAGGTTAAATGATTGAATTATTTTTCGATTCAGGCCAAAAAATAATACACTATGTAGTACATGTACACACAACAGAATAGATGATTCAGGCCAAAAAAGCATAAGAAATTTACCATTGTGTCTAATCAAGCTATATATACATACCTTGATCTTCTTCCTCTGGCATGCATAAAATTGGATACATAAATAAGAAAGCCCTCCTGACAAATCTGATCAGTCGAATCTTTCAGTTACTCTTTGCAGACTCTGCACAAATATGCACTCTGCTCCATCAGTACAACCAGTAAGTCGTTGTAAACCTGTGGCCGGTGCCCTTGTTATAAATGCATTCTGCTTCCATCTTCCATCGGCCCAGCATGCTAATGCATACTCGAAAGATGAAACCCTGGAGAGGGATATGATGACAAAGCACCGTCATCGTCGGATCACACGAATCTAGAGTTTCCTCCAAAGCGGCATAAATTGCGGCTGAGAATACCTCGGCGATGCCCATAGGAAGGAAACGACACTCGGAAGCTTCGCCATCACCGGCTCTGGAAACTCCGGAGACAAGCTTTCGCCCAGATCAACCTCTCGAGCTCCGCACAACATGCACCAGCAAGTCCAACGTCGAGCCACCATGGCCAAATCCGTCTGGATCTAACCACCTGCTCACCAAGGCACCGCGCTGGCCACCCTGCTACCTCACCACGCACCGCCGAAGCACACGTACACACGCAGCCGCCCACACAACCACCTGTCCAGGACGCCGCCGAGGAGCACACCAGCCGGAACCGCACAACGCAGATACACCCAGCCCCTCCCCCCTTCTTGATTAGCCAACCAACGAGCCCTCATGGACAGATGTGGTCCAATCAAGCCCTCCCTCCAACTCCTCGGTAGGCTGCTGCCCAGCCATCCCTCTACTGCAGGACTACCACACCAGCGCTCCCCATGTTGTTGTTGAACTTGTAACCATACGATTTGTATTGCCTGACAGATGAATATTTACCAGATAAACACGTAAAGAAGATAAGCCGCTCTTCATTCCTATAAGCCCTTAGTAGACCATCGGATCCTTCTTTTTGCACATGCACGCCATATTATTGCAGAGATGGTGGGGGAAGCAAAGAAGTTATGCCTCTCTGTGCGTGCATTGCGAGGAACCCCCAACAAGTATTGAACTCTTGATATGAATCCTTGTCGGGAGGGGCAAGCAAGGATGATAAATCATCTAGAGTAACCTGAAAAGGTTAAGTGATATTGCTGCACCTCAAGTGTTCTTAGGAATCCTCGTGGTTCCTCTTGATTATGCATCTTCATGGACAAAACAAAATCTTGAGCTCTTCGTTCCTAAAAAATTTCAGTAACAAGATAAATTTTAACACAAGAAAACTGAGTATCTTGACAAAAAAATAGTAAAAGTCAAATTTCACTAAAACGAGATATTTTATTAGCTCTAGAAAAATTGAGTGCAAGGGTAAATTTTAGTATCCTGAGAAAAGTTTTAGTATGAATATGAAACAAAATTAGTCCTAAATAAAGAAAGTTAATGACAAGGTACATCACGTAATAATCCACACTGAAGGTATACAACAAGAAACATGCATTTTATGTCATGATTCAGCAGTAATAAAGAAGTGAAAACTACCCATGTTTATCACCATTTGTAACACTATTTAGTTTATGCAAGAAAAGAATGTACCTTTGCAATCTTATTTTCGTCTATCCTAAACATGATAATATATCACAAGCCATCAAGGCTGGACATCTTTGGTTGCCAGCCCGAATCTCTAGGAAAAATCTGAATGTGGTCAATGCAATCCGAACCTCCGGCGAACCGAAGGAGTAAGAATGTAGTGATTCACATAGCATCCCACCAGCCCAGCGCACAAAATTATGAACATATTTTGGCACCAAACCGAGTACTGATTTTTGGCATTTAACTGCAATCAAGATCAACTAAGAAAAGTAGCATCCTAAATGATTTTTAGTAAAAATGGAGTAGCATTTCACCACAACGGTGTAGACATTTGAGGACCCTCGCCTCTACCCAAGATCAAAATCTAATGCCAAATTCTCCAGTAAATCTGACAAATAAAACCCAGCCCAACTCCTACTAATAAATTCCCCACACATGCACAGATCTTAAACCCCAAATCCGCACAAACTTGACCTTGATTGCTTGGGGTGCGTAGGGATTCAGTAAGAGAGGGGGGGGGG
>NW_025232728.1:7623-9178 GCF_018294505.1 Triticum aestivum | reverse complement strand
GTGACTGTAGCGATGACGGTCGCCGAGATGAGCACGTGGCACCACCGCCACCCTGTCTATCTTAGGGTAACTCGAGTCGAGGCGGACGTCGTCGCGGTAGCAACGATGGACGCCGAGACGAGCACGTTACATGAATGCCACCCTCTCTATCTTAGGGTAACGTGAGTCAAGGCGGACGTCGTCGTGGTAGCGACGACGGACGCCGAGATGAGCACGTGACACCAATGCCACCCTGTCTATCTTAAAGTAACGTGAGTCGAGGCGGAAGTCGTCGCGGTAGCGACGACGGACGCCGAGACGAGCACGTGACACCAATGCCACCTTGTCTATCTTAGAGTAACGTGAGTCGAGGCGGAAGTCGTCGCGGTAGCGACAACGGACGCCGAGACGAGCACGTGACACCAATGCCACCCTGTTTATCTTAGGTTAACGCGAGTCGAGGCGGACGTCGTCGCGGTGGCGACAGACGGACGCCGAGACGAGCATGTGACAAGAATGCCACCCTGTCTATCTTTGGTAATTCGAGTCGAGGCGGACGTCGTCGCGGTAGCGACGACAGATGCCGAGACGAGCACATGACACCAATGGCACCCTGTCTATCTTAGGGTTACGCGAGTCGAGGCGGACGTCGTCGCGGTAGCGACGATGGACGCCGAGACGAGCACGTGACACCAATGCCACCCTGTCTATCTTAGGGTAACGCGAGTCGAGACGGACGTCGTGACTGTAGCGATGACGGTCGCTGAGATGAGCACGTGGCACCACCGCCACCCTGTATATCTTAGGGTAACGCGAGTCGAGGCGGACGTCGTCGCGGTAGCAACGATGGACGCCGAGACGAGCACGTTACACGAATGCCACCCTGTCTATCTTAGGGTAACGCGAGTCGAGGCGGACGTTGTCGAGGTAGCGACGACGGACGCCGAGACGAGAACATGACCCCAATGCCACCCTGTCTATCTTAGGGTTACGTGAGTCCAGGTGGACGTCGTCGCCACCGCGACGACTAACGCCGAGACGAGCACGTGACACCAATGCCACCCTGTTTATCTTAGGGTAACGCGAGTCGAGGCGGACGTCGTCGCGGTGGCGACAGACGGACGCCGAGACGAGCACGTGACAAGAATGCCACCCTTTTTATCTTAGGGTAACTCGAGTCGAGGCGGACGTCGTCACCATAGCGACGACGGACGCCGAGACGAGCACATGACACCAATGCCACCCTGTCTATCTTAGGGTTACGCGAGTCGAGGTGGACGTCGTCGCGGTAGCGACGACGGACGCCGAGACGAGCACGTGACACCAATGCCACCCTGTCTATCTTAGGGTAACGCGAGTCGAGACGGACGTCGTGACTGTAGCGATGACGGTCGCCGAGATGAGCACGTGGCACCACCGCCACCCTGTCTATCTTAGGGAAACTCGAGTCGAGGCGGACGTCGTCGCGGTAGCAACGATGGACGCCGAGACGAGCACGTTACACGAATGCCACCCTGTCTATCTTAGGGTAACGTGAGTCGAGGCGGACGTCGTCGTGGTAGCGACGACGGACGCC
>NW_025232728.1:5560-5921 GCF_018294505.1 Triticum aestivum | reverse complement strand
GCGAGTCGAGGCGGACGTCGTCGCGGTAGCGACAGACGGACGCCGAGACGAGCACGTGACATGAATGCCACCCTGTCTGTCTTATGGTAACGCGAGTCGAGGCGGACGTCGTCGCGGTACCGACGACGGACGCCGAGACGAGCACGTGACACGAATGCCACCCTGTCTATCTTTGGTAATTCGAGTCGAGGCGAACGTCGTCGCGGTAGCGACGGCGGATGCCGAGACGAGCACATGACACCAATGCCACCCTATCTATCTTAGGGTTACGCGAGTCGAAGCGGACGTCGTCGCGGTAGCGACGATGGACGCCGAGACGAGCACGTGACACCAATGCCACCCTGTCTATCTTAGGGTAACG
>NW_025232728.1:0-638 GCF_018294505.1 Triticum aestivum | reverse complement strand
CTGTCTATCTTAGGGTAACGTGAGTCGACGCGGACGACGTCGCGGTAGCGACGACGGACGCCGAGACGAGCATGTGACACCAATGCCACCCTGTCTATCTTAGGGTTACGCGAGTCGAGGCGGACATCGTCGCGGTAGCGACGACGGACGCCGAGACGAGCACGTGACACGAATGCCACCCTGCCTATCTTAGGGTTACGCGAGTCGAGGCGGACGTCGTCGCGGTAACGACGACGGATGCCGAGACGAGCACGTGGCACGAATACCACCCTGTCTATCTTAGGGTAACGCGAGTTGAGGCGGACGTCGTCGAGGTTGCGACGACGGACGACGAGACGAGCACGTGACTCGAATGCCACCCTGTCTATCTTAGGGTTACGTGAGTCGTGGCGGACGTCGTCACTGTAGCGATGACGGACGCCGAGACGAGCACGTGACACCAATGCCACCCTGTCTATCTTAGGGTAAAGCGAGTCGAGGCGGACGTCGTGACTGTAGCGACGACGGACGCCGAGACGAGCACGTGACACTACTGCCACCCTGTCTATCTTAGGGTAAAACGAGTCGAGGCGGACGTCTACACTGTAGCGACGACGGACGCCGAGACGAGCACGTGGCACCACCACCACCCTGTCTAT
>NW_025232727.1:8188-9178 GCF_018294505.1 Triticum aestivum | reverse complement strand
AATTCTGGTCCGTTTCTTTGATTATTACTTACCGTTTTGGGGTCCTGAAGCGATTTTCATAGTTAATGAACCCCAAGGTGCGCTTACGTGTCGGTCATCAACACTGGCAGTTTTGGCCGATTCTGGCCCGTTTCGTGGACTATTACTCACTGTTTTGGGGTTCCGGAGTGATTTCCACGATTAATGGACCCTGGGGTGCGTTTACGTGTCGGTCATCAACACGCGCAGTTTTAACTAATTCTGGTCTGTTTCTTTGATTATTACTCACCGTTTTGGGGTCCCGAAGCAATTTCCATAGTTATTGAACTTCAAGGTGCGCTTATGTGTCGGTCATCAACACTAGCAGTTTTGGCCGATTCTGGCCCGTTTCATGCACTAGTACTCACCGTTTTGGGGTCCCAGAGCGATTTCCATAGTTATTGAACCCCAAGGTGCACTTATGTGTCGGTCATCAACACTGCCAGTTTTGGCCGATTTTGGCCCGTTTCATGGACTATTACTCACCGTTTTGCGGTCCCAGAGCGATTTCCATAGTTATTGAACCCCAAGGTGCACTTACGTGTCGGTCATCAACACTGGCAATTTTGGCCGATTCTGGCCCATTTCATGGACTATTACTCGCTGTTTTGGGGTCCCGGAATGATTTCCACGATTAATGAACACTGGGGTTCGTTTATGTGTCGGTCATCAACACTCGCAGTTTTGGCGAATTCTGGCCCATTTCTTGGATTATTACTCACCATTTTGGGGCCCCGAAGCGATTTCCATAGTTATTGAACCCGAAGGTGCACTTATGTGTCGGTCATCAACACTGGCAGTTTTGGCCGATTCTGGCCCGTTTCATGTACTATTACTCACTGTTTTGGGGTTCCAGAGTGATTTCCACGATTAATGAACCCTGGGGTGCGTTTACGTGTTGGTCATCAACCCTCGCAGTTGTGGCCGATTCTGGCCCGTTTCATGGACTATTACTCACCGTTTTGGGGTCCC
>NW_025232727.1:3150-3664 GCF_018294505.1 Triticum aestivum | reverse complement strand
TTCTTGGATTATTACTCACCATTTTGGGGTCCCGAAGCGATTTCCATAGTTATTGAACCCGAAGGTGCACTTATGTGTCGGTCATCAACACTGGCAGTTTTGGCCGATTCTGGCCCGTTTCATGTACTATTACTCATTGTTTTGGGGTTCCGGAGTGATTTCCACGATTAATGGACCCTGGGGTGCGTTTACGTGTCGGTCATCAACACCCGCAGTTTTGGCCAATTCTGGTCCGTTTCTTTGATTATTACTCACCGTTTTGGAGTCCCGAAGCGATTTCCATAGTTATTGAACTTCAAGGTGCGCTTATGTGTCAGTCATCAACACTGGCAGTTTTGGCCGATTCTGGCCCGTTTCATGGACTAGTACTCACCGTTTTGGGGTCCCAGAGCGATTTCCATAGTTATTGAACCCCAAGGTGCACTTACGTGTCGGTCATCAACGCTCGCAGTTTTGGCCAATTCTGGTCCGTTTCTTTGATTATTACTCACCGTTTTGGAGTCCCGAAGCGATT
>NW_025232727.1:0-683 GCF_018294505.1 Triticum aestivum | reverse complement strand
CTCACTGTTTTGGGGTTCCGGAGTGATTTCCACGATTAATGGACCATGGGGTGCGTTTACGTGTCGGTCATCAACACTCGCAGTTTTAGCTAATTCTGGTATGTTTCTTTGATTATTACTCACCGTTTGGGGGTCCCGAAGCAATTTCCATAGTTATTGAACTTCAAGGTGCGCTTATGTGTCGGTCATCAACACTGGCAGTTTTGGCTGATTCTGGCCCGTTTCATGGACTAGTACTCACCGTTTTGGGGTCCCAGAGCGATTTCCATAGTTATTGAACCTCAAGGTGCACTTACGTGTCGGTCATCAACGCTCGCAGTTTTGGCCAATTCGGGTCCGTTTCTTTGATATTACTCACCGTTTTGGAGTCCCGAAGCGATTTTCATAGTTATTGAACTTCAAGGTGCGCTTATGTGTCGGTCATCAACACTGGCAGTTTTGGCCAATTCTGGCCCGTTTCATAGACTATTACTCACTATTTTGGGGTCCCAGAGCGATTTCCATAGTTATTGAACCCCAAGGTGCACTTACGTGTCGGTCATCAACACTGGCAATTTTGGCCGATTCTGGCCCGTTTCATGGACTATTACTCACTGTTTTGGGGTTCCGGAGTGATTTCCATGATTAATGGACCCTGGGGTGCGTTTACGTGTCGGTCATCAACACCCGCAGTTTTGGCCAAT
>NW_025232726.1:3449-9178 GCF_018294505.1 Triticum aestivum | reverse complement strand
GCAACAAAAAAGAAAGAAATATCTATCAAAGAAAATTGTGAAGCAAAGGCAATGATAAAACCGTTTGCAAAAAGAGGCTTATTTGAGCTGATCAGATGGCGTTACCATGGTGGGACACGACCAAGCTCCCGATAGGTGTAGCTATGGTTCAAGTTAGCCAGGTCCCCAAATGAAACCGTGGCATTTATGCCGATCAAGTGGCATGGCAATGGTTCGGGTTCGACCAAGCCCCCAAGTGATTCTGTGGCCTTAGGCCGATCAAGAGGCATGACTGGTTCAGACGTGACCAAGTCCCCAAGTGATCTGGTGGCTCTCCCCCATCAAGAGGCGTGACTATGGTTCAGACGTAACCACAAGTCCCCAAGTGATGCTATGGCTTTACGCCTATCAAAAGGTGTTGCTATGGTTCGGATACGACCAAGCCCCCAAGTGATCAATAATATGATAAGCCAATAAGGCAGGATATCCATGTTTGAACCGCGCATCGTGGCAGCAGGTCCTCTTCGGCAATTTTTAACCTTTGCAAGAGATAAATTCTTCTTTGAACCGGGATCTTGAACCGGATATTGAGAGCTTCAAAGCTTTGTGGAAGACATCTTTCCCTTGAACCAGATTTTAAACCGGAATCCTTTTCTGATGACCCGGAACTTCTTCATTGAGCCGGGATTTTGTAACTGTCATATACTTTTTAATCCGGAAATCTTCTGACAACACGATGTGAATCCGGGACCGGGTTATCTTTCCCTCCAACGTATTGGGGTTCTTGACTTCACTAAAAACCGACAACGTTTGCTAAGTCATATCATTGTAGCCCCCAAGTCTCAAGGTGACTCGAGGAGTTGGCTTGAGATTCTCCATATTTGACCGTGATAGAAACCGGCATAACTTGTATATCATTGGTGTTGATAGTACAATGTGAATCCACAGAAGGTCGAGGTGACTGCGGCGGGTTGTAAATGATATCGTATGAGCCGTGTCAGCAACTCAGCCAATGGTTCCTTCCAACTGGTGATTTAAAGTTAACCAAACTGTAGTGGCGGCGATTTGTGCGCCTGCCCATTGAACCATCCAATGCAGACGGTGGCTGAATGATAATTTGCCTTCAATTTATTGAAAGAAATCCAGACTACGCAAGTAGTGACTTGCTCATATTCAATAAACAGCTCATGCAGACAGGTGCGGTCCGGTATGTTGATGTAGACCGGGCTGTTAGAGACGGACAGCAAAGATGACCGCAGCATCAGAGGTAGTTCCGACAGATGAGTCGGCCGCGGTACAGTAAGCCGGTGCGGACGGAGAAAATCAGCACCAATATCGTAAACCGTCACGGACGGGTGAGTTAACCGCGGGCGCGGTCCCGGCAAGCTGATGTAAACCGGACCACCGGGACAGTAACTTGCGCACGTTCATTCACCGGGTGGTTGATACAGACGAAACGCCGGTGCAGAGCATTGCTAGCGCGTGCTACGTGCCCGTAATATAACTCCTCATTTGTAATGAACAATTGCCCTGCGTCAAAAAATATCACATGCCAAAGTAATTGTTTCTTGGCAAAAATAATATGCGCTAATAAAATAGACCTTAGATGTACACCTGATTCATGCACACGACGGATGATCCGTATTCAATGTTCGTGAATAATCTCCAGTAGATTCAACAGCAATTTAGCCACCCCCTCGAGACCGCGGCAGCTCACATCGATGGCTCAGAATAAGGCCAGCCAAAGGTGGCTTAGCACAAGGTCCCAGTGGCGACGGCTCGGAGATGATGGCTTAAAGCCTGACCGTGGCGGAGCCCGGAATCGGGCGCTTAAAGATGAACACGGCAGCTCTGTAGTTGGAATCCGGTTCATCGGCTAGGCGGAGTCGCGGTCGCAGCAGCGATGCCCGGTGACGGTTTGGAGCGAAACCAAGCGTGGCTTGGCGTTGACTCACCATTGGGGAGGCGGCAGGACCCGGTTCAAGGCCGCGCCGGTTTACGGTGGCTCGGGGGGATTCGGCGGCTTTGATTGAAAACGATGACGGAAGCGGAGTCCAGCAGGTTGAGGCCGAGCGGAAGGTGGGGGCCACAACGAGGCGGAGACGGCAGGGCCTTCACGTCCTTCTCTGACTCCCGCTCCCTTTTTTTTCTTTTTTCAGATCGGGATACCCATAGCTGCACACTTGGTAGTATTGCCGGGTGGACGAAACACTTTGATGTAGTAAAACATCTGCACCGCACGTGATCGGAAATAGTACTACTTGAGTTGATATGCTTGAGTAGGATCGGCCTCCGTCCTTTGTGTGATGACGTGGATTAACTTCTTGTGCGCGTACGGTACGTACACGAGGGTGGCAGCTAGCTGATCGATGAGTAGCCCACAGACACCTATCTTTCTCGGAACTTTAAGCCTGTGACCATGTGGAAAAGCAGTGGAACGGATTAGGCCGTGGCCTTGGATGAACTCTCGTCGGTCTCGTACGATCGCCGCAAAAGGCAGAGCTCCTGCTATTTTCGTCAAAAAAGAAAAGATCTTTTTAAAAACTCAACACCGCGGGGTATATCCCCGACACCCTAATTATTTGCAAAACGCACCGCAGATTCGGTAAACTTGTTGCAAATAGCACTGATGAGGTGGTCTGGCCCGTTTGATCACTTTCTGACAAGTGGGGTCAGATTGTAAGAGCAAAAAATTTACACACACACCCCTTGATCTAAAACAGAAAAGCAATCAGCCCCCCACCCCTCGGGCAGAGGCGCGCTAGGCGTCGGGTTCATGGCCTCCGCCGCGCTGCTTGGCCGGCGACGCTGGAGCGACGCGCTGGGCGGAGGCGGGGCGGAGGTGTTGGCGAGCACGGACGCGGTGGAGGAGGCGTTGGCGGCCACAGCGAAGACGGCGATGGCGCAGAGGCTGCGGAGGTCGGCGGTGGAGCTCCAACATGATTTTGCCCTTCAAAGACTGTTGCCTCTGGAACAAGATACTTGCTGTACATGCCTACACAAGGAGAAGTGTCTATTCAAAATCTGATGATGCAGTCTTTGAACCCCACCCGAGGAATCTGATGATGACACTTGGTTTTAAGGTAATAACATTTCTCATCTAATCCATTACAATCGAGCTCACAAGTCCAATTTATGCATGCTACATGAAGTTAGTAAATCTTTGTACTATAGATTCTTCCATCTCAATATCATTTTCAATTTTGTTTCGCACAGTCAGTACACGGTCAATCAAGCCAGCGTGAATATTCACCAAATGAATGAACACCGCGTTTCTCCACAAGTTGTCTCCCGTAGCTTAATAGTTCAAATAAGACTAGCAGAAATGGCAAATTCGCACCTTGTTCACAGTACCATCCTCCACAAGCTATCTCTAGTCCTCCTCATTTGCTCGCTCCTCGGGTACAACTGTGAAGCCATGAGCAGGAAGGCTGAAAAGGAAGCACTTCTAAGCCTTGAGAATTACTGGGGCAAACCGCTGATGATCAGCTGGAGCTATAACATGGACGCAGACCACTGTAAGTGGGATGGCGTCAGTTGCACCCGGGAGGGCTTTGTTACACGTATTTCACTCAGTAACTACAATCTTGCCAAGCCAATTCCGTCAGAAATTTGCTTTTTCAAGAACCTTACACACATCGACCTTTCTTACAACAACATTCTAGGTTCTTTCCCTGTGGTTCTTTTCAGTTGCTCAAGCCTTGAGTTTCTAGACCTCTCATACAATTCTTTTGTTGGTAGTCTCCCACTAAATATTCATGCACTATCAAAAACGATTGCGTACCTTAACCTTGAATCGAATAGTTTATCCAGTAGTATTCCAAGTTCAATCTGCCAGCTTTCATCCCTACAAGTTCTGAAACTATCTTCCAATCCCTTTGCTTCACACAGAATCAATCCACATTTTGGAAATTTGACAAACCTAGAAGAGTTGTCAATGAGTAATATGAGCATAGTTGGTGAAATTCCAGACACTTTATCCAAGCTGACCCAACTTAGAATATTCAATTTGTCTTCTAACACGTTGAACGGGACAATACCTAGTGAGATTTGGAGAATGCAGAATATGGAGGTCCTCGATCTACACAGTAACTCTCTATCAGGTCGCATACCAGGCGATTGCTGTAAGCTCGAGAATCTGTCCCTCCTTTTATTAGACGGCAATCATCTCTACGGCCCAATACCAGAAAACCTTGTACAGTTACAATTTCCCTTCATCTTCCTCAATCTCTCTAGTAACCAACTCACAGGCAAGATTCCATCTCCTTTCGAGATGGGAAGATTTCAATGGAGCTTTCTTTCCAATCCCAGCTTATGTTCCTCCAACCACTTTGGAAACCTTCCTCCATGCACCAGATTGCACTTGAAGATGCTTGTAATTATTGTCCTCGTCTTTGGTTCAGCCATTCTCATATGCACAGGGCTAATTGGTTTAACTAAGATCAAGGCATTTTTCTCAAAGGAAAAGGACGACGCCCCATCTCCACAGTGGAAACTGACGGCCTTCCAAGCTATTGATTATGACATTCAAGACATCCTTTGCAACCTCATTGATACAAACCTTGTCGGCAGCGGTGGCTCAGGAAAGGTATATAAGATCTGCCTTGGTAACAGAAACGGCGGGGTTATAGCTATCAAGCAAATATGGTCTAGTAGTGGTGAACTGGAACATGATGTGCTGGAAAAGCAGTTTCAAGCTGAGATTGAGATTCTTGGATCCATCCGACACGCCAATATCATAAAGTTGCTTGGCTTCATATCAAGCTCTGAATCGAAGCTCCTCATATACGAATACATGGAACATGGTAGCCTGTATGAATGGCTGCATCAGAAAGATGACCCTACTAGTACAACTAGACGGTTGTTGAACTGGCCGATAAGAATGTCAATAGCAATCGATGCAGCAAGAGGGCTGTGTTACATGCACCACAGTTGCTCTCCTGCTATAGCACACCGTGATGTGAAGTCCAGCAACATCCTACTGGGTCCTCAGTTCAAAGCAAAGATTGCGGACTTTGGCCTAGCTCGCTCTCTACTTAAAGCTGGCGAGCCAGAGTCTGTCTCGGCTGTGGTTGGGTCCTTCGGATACATAGCTCCAGGTAACAACTTCAGTTATTTTGAACTCTGTATTATAAGTTTATAACTGTGTGAACAACTACTTACATCTTTTATTTTCTAGAGTTTGGAAGCTCGAGAAAAATGAACGAGAAAGTTGATGTGTACAGCTTTGGGGTTGTTCTCTTGGAGCTGGTAACAGGGAGGCGTGCAAATGGTGGGGGCGGGTACGAGAATTTGGCGCAATGGGCATGGAGGCAATTTCATCAAGATGAGAGCATCCAATTGACAAATGTGATTGATGCAGACATACGAGATCCAGCCTACTCGCGTGAGGTACAACTGGTGTTCAAGCTAGGGCTAATTTGCACGGGCACAAACCCATCATCACGGCCGTCCATGAAGCAGGTGCTGCAGGTCCTGCAACGCTGAAAACACACGGTGATGCAGTTCCATGAAGCAGGTTCTGCAGGTCCTGCAACGCTGAAAAACACACCATGATGCAGTTCGTAATAAGCCATCTGAACCAGAAGGTCGTCAAAAGTTTCAGAGACACGCCGTGCTGTTATTCTTACTAGATATAATTTTCTTTTCCAATGAAACTGAAGCACGGCGACACACACAATGTTTTTTCTACAAGCAATAAGATTCAGCATCTGTTTTTTTATTGTGCAATGTCAGCGTGTTGTCTGGCC
>NW_025232726.1:0-1868 GCF_018294505.1 Triticum aestivum | reverse complement strand
CTCCCCCGTCTCCAGCCACCGGTCGAACTCCTCCTTCGGCGGCGACGGGAAAGGGAAAGGGGAAAAGCGACCGAGAGCGAGAGGATGGAACAGACGAGGAGGTCGGGAGGCGACCGGCGGGATAAATAGATAGAGGGTCGGGGCGTTCGGTTTGGGTGAAGGAAGGAAAGGGGAGCGGGGGCGAGGGATTCGAATCTGCGGTCCTCGCGGTGGGTTGCTTAGGGGCGGGGCCACTGGCGGATTGGGTCTGGGGGGGTTGTCGCTGCTGGCGCGCTCACAATCTATCTCTGGTCGGCGCCGGCGGGCGGGGGCCACCACCTCTATGCTTCTGCGCGTGGCCTCACCAAGGTCGGTCCACAAGCCGGAGAGTCGGTTTTGTGGATAGGACCAAGCGCAAACCCAACGCGCGGAGGTTAAACATTCGGGCCCTCTTGTTTGGCCTCTTTTCTTCTACACAATGTGTTGTGGTGTCTCGAGGTTGCGTCCTGCCGTCCCAACTCAGCACAACCTAGTTGCAAAGTTAGGTGAGGTTTATGGGTGTCCAGACCTTCATCACGTAGACGTTCGGCACTCCAGACCCATCCAAGTTAGGGGGGGGGCATTTCGATCGTTCCACATTTGTTTCCGCATGAAAAGACCACCATTTCTCATATTCTTCACCACCATCATCCAGCCAAGTTTCTTCCTTTTTGCCGTTCGACATTGCGATGGAACCCGCCCTTCATTTGTCTTGCCGTGGTTGCTTCGGAGCGGACACACTGGTGCTTTCCAACGTTATGAACATCTACACCCAATTCCCCCAAATCCTCCTTAAACATCCGAACAACAGCCCAATCACTAACCAGACAAGAAACAGAAGGAAAAAAAAGGCGATCCAACCGAACCCCCACCCACTTTAGTAAACAGTCATACTCAAACCATATATGGGGAGGACCCAAGGGGCTCGCGGACGCACCCGGTCAGTCAGCCCGGTAGGACACTATCCACCCCGGACTACCTATCTATCCGCCAATCTGGACAATTTTAGGACAAAGTGAGAGACACGGCTTAGGGGCAGGGCCACTGGGAGGTGACATGTCGGTCGCGCATTGGGCTCACGGCGCAGGTGCGCTCCGGTGGTCTGGTCGGCATGACGCAGCCCTGGCGTGCGAAAAAGCATAATCTCCATCCATAAATAAACGAACAAAAATCCCATCGTACGTGACTGTCCACAAAAAAAAGCCAACATTCGATGCAATCACGTCATCTTTGTTCCAAAACAAAAAAAGCGCGACCTCGTATCTGGCGACCGTTCGCCAGCAACACATGGGATTTCTTTTGGAAAGATGATAGTCTCGAAGCTTTCATCATGAAAAATGTCATGTATCTTCGAGGCTTTCATCATGAAAAATGTGATGTCTCTTCAAAGAAACTGCGACCCACTTACAAATAAAAATGTCATCAAAATCATTCGGAATGCCATGTGTTGCTGGCGAACAATCACCAGGTACATTACCGTCTTTTAAAAGAACACACTCGAGATAACTATTTACCCAAAACTATCACACTTGGTCTAGGGTAACGACTTGATACCATATTTGTGCGAGGACACAAAAAACCACAAATTCAGCGCCTAACCTGTGACACGGAGCACTAATGCTTGGATTTGGTCAAGAAAACGGCCAAACCGACAAGTAGGGCCCGCATGTCAGGATGACATGGCGTGCTTATGTGGACAATATGCTGAGTTGGATGAATGTCCCACCCGCCAATGACTCAAGTGTTTTTTTTCTTACTCTTTTCCTTCATGGGCATTTCAACAAACCGGCTGTGAGCGACCCTTGCTTCTTCCATGTCTCCGGCCGAGCTACACCGTGGCTGGTTCTTCT
>NW_025232725.1:7107-9180 GCF_018294505.1 Triticum aestivum | reverse complement strand
TCTCAACTTTCTTGCACATGCTATGTGGATGAAATGATGATACCATGCCAACTTTCAACCTTTTCAGAGTTCATTTGAAATGCTTTTCAATTTTAGGGTCTTATAGCTCAAAATAATTAGTAAATGCATGAAAAATAACAAATGAAGTCAGAAAAGATTGAAAAATGATCATGTGGCTTTGAATGGTGCATTCTGAACACACAAAAAGTCAGGAGTTCAAAAAAGTTTTAAAAAATGAAATGCCTTTGTAACAGACGAGTTTCCGTATGAAATCCTGATACTTTGAAAGAGATTGTCCGTTTTGTACACGAAGTGCATCCAGTATTTGTCGGGACCCTCTCAACTTTCTTGCACATTCTATGTGGATGAAATGATGATACCATGCCAACTTTCAACCTTTTCAGAATTCATTTGAAATGCTTTTAGATTTTAGGGTCTTATAGCTCAAAATAATTAGTAAATGCATGAAAAATAACAAATGAAGTCAGAAAGGATTGAAAAATGATGATGTGGCTTTGAATGGTGCATTTTGAACACACAAAAATTCAGGAGTTCAAATAAGTTTTAAAAAATGAAATCCCTTTGTAACAGACGAGTTTCCGTATGAAATCCTGATACTTTGAAAGAGATTGTCCATTTTGTACACGAAGTGCATCCAGTTTTTGCGGGACCCTCTCAACTTTCTTGCACATGCTATGTGGATGAAATGATGATACCATGCCAACTTTCAACTTTTTCAGAGTTCATTTGAAATGCTTTTCAATTTTAGGGTCTTATAGCTCAAAATAATTAGTAAATGCATGAAAAATAACAAATGAAGTCAGAAAAGAATGAAAAATGATCATGTGGCTTTGAATGGTGCATTCTGAACACACAAAAAGTCAGGAGTTCAAATAAGTTTTAAAAAATGAAATGCCTTTGTAACAGACGAGTTTCCGTATGAAATCCTGATACTTTAATGAGATTGTCCGTTTTGTACACGAAGTGCATCCAGTATTTGTCGGGACCCTCTCAACTTTCTTGCACATTCTATGTGGATGAAATGATGATACCATGCCAACTTTCAACCTTTTCAGAGTTCATTTGAAATGCTTTTCAATTTTAGTGTCTTATAGCTCAAAATAATTAGTAAATGCATGAAAAATAACAAATGAAGTCAGAAAGGATTGAAAAATGATGATGTGGCTTTGAATGGTGCATTTTGAACACACAAAAATTCAGGAGTTCAAATAAGTTTTAAAAAATGAAATCCCTTTGTAACAGACGAGTTTCCGTATGAAATCCTGATACTTTGAAAGAGATTGTCCGTTTTGTACACGAAGTGCATCCAGTTTTTGCGGGACCCTCTCAACTTTCTTGCACATGCTATGTGGATGAAATGATGATACCATGCCAACTTTCAACCTTTTCAGAGTTCATTTGAAATGCTTTTCAATTTTAGGGTCTTATAGCTCAAAATAATTAGTAAATGCATGAAAAATAACAAATGAAGTCAGAAAAGAATGAAAAATGATCATGTGGCTTTGAATGGTGCATTCTGAACACACAAAAAGTCAGGAGTTCAAATAAGTTTTAAAAAATGAAATGCCTTTGTAACAGACGAGTTTCCGTATGAAATCCTGATACTTTGAAAGAGATTGTCAGTTTTGTACACGAAGTGCATCCAGTATTTGTCGGGACCCTCTCAACTTTCTTGCACATTCTATGTGGATGAAATGATGATACCATGCCAACTTTCAACCTTTTCAGAGTTCATTTGAAATGCTTTTCAATTTTAGGGTCTTATAGCTCAAAATAATTAGTAAATGCATGAAAAATAACAAATGAAGTCAGAAAGGATTGAAAAATGATGATGTGGCTTTGAATGGTGCATTTTGAACACACAAAAATTCAGGAGTTCAAATAAGTTTTAAAAAATGAAATCCCTTTGTAACAGACGAGTTTCCGTATGAAATCCTGATACTTTGAAAGAGATTGTCCGTTTTGTACACGAAGTGCATCCAGTTTTTGCGGGACCCTCTCAACTTTCTTGCACATGCTATGTGGATGAAATGATGATACCATGCCAACTTT
>NW_025232725.1:0-1689 GCF_018294505.1 Triticum aestivum | reverse complement strand
AAGTCAGGAGTTCAAATAAGTTTTAAAAAATGAAATCCCTTTGTAACAGACGAGTTTCCGTATGGAATCCTGATACCTTGAAAGAGATTGTCCGTTTTGTACACGAAGTGCATCCAGTTTTTGCCGGGACCCTCTGAACTTTCTTGCACATGCTATGTGAATGAAATGATGATTCCATGCCAACTTTCAACCTTTTCAGAGTTCATTTGAAATGCTTTACAATTTTAGGGTCTTATAGCTCAAAATAATTAGTAAATGCATGAAAAATAACAAATGAAGTCAGAAAGGATCGAAAAATGATAATGTGGCTTTGAATGGTGCATTTTGAACACACAAAAAGTCTGGAGTTCAAATAAGTTTTAAAAAATGAAATCCCTTTGTAACAGACGAGTTTCCGTATGAAATCCTGATACTTTGAAAGAGATTGTCCGTTTTGTACACGAAGTGCATCCAGTTTTTGCCGGGACCGTCTCAACTTTCTTGCACATGCTATGTGGATGAAAT
The DNA here is from genome assembly GCF_018294505.1 of Triticum aestivum. Lineage (NCBI taxonomy): Eukaryota > Viridiplantae > Streptophyta > Magnoliopsida > Poales > Poaceae > Triticum > Triticum aestivum. The sequence goes on along the minus strand of NW_025232725.1, from coordinate 1,185 downwards.
GATGATACCATGCCAACTTTCAACCTTTTCAGAGTTCATTTGAAATGCTTTTCAATTTTAGTGTCTTATAGCTCAAAATAATTAGTAAATGCATGAAAAATAACAAATGAAGTCAGAAAGGATCGAAAAATGATGATGTGGCTTTGAATGGTGCATTTTGAACACACAAAAAGTCAGGAGTTCAAATAAGTTTTAAAAAATGAAATCCCTTTGTAACAGACGAGTTTCCGTATGAAATCCTGATACTTTGAAAGAGATTGTCCGTTTTGTACACGAAGTGGATCCAGTTTTTGCCGGGACCCTCTCAACTTTCTTGCACATGCTATGTGGATGAAATGATGATACCATGCCAACTTTCAACCTTTTCAGAGTTCATTTGAAATGCTTTTCAATTTTAGGGTCTTATAGCTCAAAATAATTAGTAAATGCATGAAAAATAACAAATGAAGTCAGAAAGGATCGAAAAATGATGATGTGGCTTTGAATGGTGCATTTTGAACACACAAAAAGTCAGGAGTTCAAATAAGTTTTAAAAAATGAAATCCCTTTGTAACAGACGAGTTTCCGTATGAAATCCTGATACTTTGAAAGAGATTGTCCCTTTTGTACACGAAGTGCATCAAATATTTGGCGGGACCCTCTGAACTTTCTTGCACATGCTATGTGGATGAAATGATGATACCATGCCAACTTTCAACCTTTTCAGAGTTCATTTGAAATGCTTTACAATTTTAGGGTCCTATAGCTCAAAATAATTAGTAAATGCATGAAAAATAACAAATGAAGTCAGAAAATATTGAAAAACGATGATGTGGCTTTGAATGGTGCATTCCGAACACACAAAAAGTCTGGAGTTCAAATAAGTTTTAAAAAATGAAATCCCTTTGTAACAGACGAGTTTCCGTATGAAATCCTGATACTTTGAAAGAGATTGTCCGTTTTGTACACGAAGTGGATCCAGTTTTTGCCGGGACCCTCTCAACTTTCTTGCACATGCTATGTGGATGAAATGATGATACCATGCCAACTTTCAACCTTTTCAGAGTTCATTTGAAATGCTTTTCAATTTTAGGGTCTTATAGCTCAAAATAATTAGTAAATGCATGAAAAATAACAAATGAAGTCAGAAAGGATCGAAAAATGATGATGTGGCTTTGAATGGTGTATTTTGAACACACAAAAAGT
>NW_025232724.1:0-9181 GCF_018294505.1 Triticum aestivum | reverse complement strand
GTGCAGGTGTGCAATGGGCGATGGGCCCAGACCCCTGCGCCATAGGATTTAGACCGGCGTGCTGACCTCTCTGTTGTGCCTAGGTAGGGCTGCGACGTGTTGATCTTCCGAGGCCGGGCATGACCCAGGAAAGTGTGTCCGGCCAAATGGGATCAAGCGTGTTGGGTTATGTGGTGCACCCCTGCAGGGAAGTTTATCTATTCGAATAGCCGTGTCCCTCGGTAAAAGGACGACCCGGAGTTGTACCTTGACCTTATGACAACTAGAACCGGATACTTAATAAAACACACCCTTCCAAGTGCTAGATAAAACCCGGTGATCGCTCTCTAACAGGGCGACGAGGAGGGGATCGCCGGGTAGGTTTATGCTATGCGATGCTACTTGGTGAACTTACCATCTACTCTCTTCTACATGCTGCAAGATGGAGGTGGCCTGAAGCGTAGTCTTCGACATGATTAGCTATCCCCCTCTTATTCTGGCATTCTGCAGTTCAGTCCACCGATATGGCCCTTACTCATATACTCATGCATATGTAGTGTAGATCCTTGCTTGCGAGTACTTTGGATGAGTACTCATGGTTGCTTTTCTCCCTCTTTTCCCCCTTTCCATTCTACCTGGTTGTCGCAACCAGATGGTGGAGCCCAGGAGCTTGACGCCACCGTCGACGATGACTCCTACTACACCGGGGCGCCTACTACTACGTGCAGGCCGCTGACGACGACCAGGAATAGTTTAGGAGGATCCCAGGTAGGAGGCCTGCGCCTCTTTCGATCTGTATCCCAGTTTGTGCTAGCCTTCTTAAGGCAAACTTGTTTAACTTATGTCTGTACTCAGATATTGTTGCTTCCGCTAACTCATATATGATCGAGCAATTGTATTCGAGCCCTCGAGGCCCCCTGGCTTGTATTATGATGCTTGTATGACTTATTTTATTTTTAGAGTTGTGTTGTGATATCTTCCACTGAGTTCCTGATCTTGATCGTACACGTTTGCGTGTATGATTAGTGTACGATTGAATCGGGGGCGTCACATTTATGCTACTATAGTTGAAGAAGATGCAATGGGAAAAGGGAAAAGAAGAAGAAGATGCATTTGTGTTTCTGCAGAATTCGTTTGAGTTTACAATAGTACAAGTATACTATGGAACCCGTCTACAGAGAAGTAGTAGGTGCTACATTTGAAAACACTAGAGAAAATTCTTTTGTAGTCTCTTGACACATTTTTCTCAAACTTTAATACTAGTTTCTCCATGTAGCAATGCTCTATGCCTTTAGAGCATCTCCAGCCGTTGGCCCCCCCAGGACGCATAAAAATCGCCCCCTGGGGGCGAGCCGGCGATACAATCGGCGCTGGGGGCGATTTTGCGCCCAGTCGTCGCCCCCAGGCGTCGATATTGGCCCACTTTTCAGCCCCCTTTCGGCGAATAAAGGGCCCATATGGGCAAGAATAGGCCCATATTCAGCGTGGTTCGCCGTGGCTCGGCGTTGAATTATGAACATAAATATTTTTTTATCACATAGTTCATCACAGAAAAATCAAATAGTTCAACAATATAGTACAACAACAAATAGTTCAATACAAATTATATAGTTCAACAAATAAAAACTCATATTTCATCACACGTCGTGCCCGGCGTCGCCCTTGAGCCTCCATAGGTGCTCCACCAGATCATGCTGCAGCTGATGATGCACCTGTGGGTCTCGGATCTCCTGACGCATACTGAGGTAGGCAGTCCAGGTTGCCGGTAGCTGGTGATCAACTTCGGCTAGAGGACCCTGCCTGTAGTATGGTTCAGTGTCAAACACTGGGTCTTCTTGCTCGCTCTCGATGATCATGTTGTGCAAGATGACACAGCAAGTCATGATCTCCCACATTTGATCTTTCGACCAGGTCTGAGCAGGGTACTGGACAACAGCAAATCGAGATTGGAGCACACCAAATGCTCGCTCGACATCCTTCCGGCAAGCCTCCTGCACCTTGGCAAAGTGGGACTTCTTGCCTCCTGGCACAGCGTTTGAGATAGTCTTCACAAATGTAGACCATCTCGGATAGATGTCATCAGCTAGGTAGTACCCCTTGTTGTAGTGCCGCCCATTGATCTCGAAGTTCACCGGAGGAGAAAGACCTTCAACAAGCTTGGCAAAGACAGGAGAGCACTGCAGCACGTTGATGTCATTGTGAGTTCCTGGCATACCAAAGAAGGAGTGCCAAATCCAGAGGTCCTGTGTGGCCACCACCTCAAGTACCACACTACAACCGCCTTTGGCGCCTTTGTACATCCCCTGCCAAGCAAATGGGCAATTCTTCCATTTCCAATGCATGAAGTCGATGCTTCCAAGCATCCCAATAAATCCTCTTGCTGCATTCTGTGCTAGCATCCGAGCAGTGTCTTCCGCATTGGGTGTTCTCAAGTATTGCGGTCCAAACACTGCCACCACTGCCCGTCAGAACTTGTAGAAACACTCTATGCTGGTGGACTCGGCCATGCGCCCATAGTCGTCGAGTGAATCACCGAGAGCTCCGTATGCAAGCATCCTCATCGCTGTCGTGCACTTCTGGATCGAGGTGAATCCAAGTTTGCTGGTGCAATCCATCTCGCACTTGAAGTAGCTGTCGAACTCCCGAATGGAATTCACAATCCTGAGGAAGAGCTTTCGGCTCATCCGATAATGGCGTCGAAATGTTTTGTCGTCGTGAAGTGGAGCATCGGCGAAGTAGTCGGAGTAGAGCATGCAGTAGCCTTCGAGATGATGTCGGTTCTTTGCTTTCATCCGCCCCGGCGCCGAGCCACCTCGCCGCGGCTTTTCATTGCTCGCCAGCAGCTGGGCGAGGGCGGCGAGCACCATGAGATGCTCTTCTTCCTGGATGACGGCCTCGGCTTCCTCCTCCAGCAGCGCGGCGAGCGCTTCCTCGTCATCCGAGTCCATCGCTGAGGAAGGCAAATCGCCGAACACCTTGCACCCGGTGGGCGTGTACCCGTCGCTAAACTGCCCCTCCGCGGTTGGAAACGCCCAGCTACTGTTGGAGGGGCTGCCGCGGCGAACCTCTGCTATTTTTCCGGCGGGAATTGGCTATCTAGCGGTGAAGGGCGGTGGGCGGCGCCGGGATATAGCTAGTGGCGGCCGAGGGCGCGGGGGTGGGAGGCGAGTCGGGAAAAAAATCTTGACTTTACACCCGACGGTGTGGGCCAGCCGCGCTTTTCCCTTGCGCCGGAGCCCCCGATCGGCCCCCAGTGCGCCGGGTTCAGCCTGCGACCGTCGGGCGGAAAAAAGGGCCGAACTGGCGCTTTTCGGCGTCCTGGGGGCGCGACTGGGGCTTTTTTTGGCGTCGGCGCCGAAAAAGTGGCCTGGGTGGGTTGTTGGGGGCGCGGCTGGAGATGCTCTTATACATCACCCCATTTCTAGATTTGCTATCTGCTTTCAGATCTTATCACGGATCAACAGAGTGAGGCAAAAACGACAAATTTGACCTATGGACGAAAAGAATTCACAAATTGAACTGTCTTCAAAAAACTTCACTCCATTGACCCTTTCGTGTAGCGCCCGACACAGAGGCGTCACACTACACTGTGCAACGCCTAACTAACAGGCGTTACACGTTTGACCAGTGTCGCATCCCAAGCTACCTAAAAATTGCTAAGTCAACGTGTAACGCCTAAGAGCTAGGCGCTACACCACACAGTGTAGCGCCTAACGTCTAGGCGCTACACAATCGGGAGTTTTGATTTTCACTGCGCTGTCGCGAGCCGACGAGATGTGCCGCGGGTTGAAAGTCCCAAAAGCCAGAACGCCAAAGCCAAGGTGCAGCCGTAATAAACTGCATGCACGAGCTCTGGCTTAATTAATTGCAGCCATTTAACTCGCTGCATGCATGCTCTTAGCTGTAATAGGTTGCATGTTTGGTTGGGCGTGTTGACCGAGGAACTTTTAGTGGCTGCCTCCCTCTATACCCGCATCTCTTTTTCCCGCACCGAGCATGAAAGAAAGAAGCATTCGGCCAGCCGGTCATTATTAAAACTCGCGGCACTTCTAGTCGGCTCATGACAGCGTAGCGAAGCAAAACCAAAGACCCCGATTGTGTAGCGCCTAGACGCTAGGCGCCACACTGTATGCACTACAAAAAATTACACTTCCGTGATGATACGTGTTTGTCACAGTAGGTCACATTTTCTGTCATGCATGTTCATCCATGACAAATTTATGACAGAATCAAGATAGTCATACCTGTGCTGTTGTAGAAGTGTTCCATGACATTACCAAAATTATCATCACGGAAGTGTCCACTTCCATGGCGATAAATCGCGCGTCACAGAAGTGCTTTCGTCAAGGGTGACCGACATGTGGCATCCACCGTAACGGAACGCCGTTAAACTATCAGGTCTGGTTTTGGATCCGATAACCCGTTAACAGCCCCGACCAATGGGGATTTTCCACGTGTAAAATCAGCATTGGCTGGAGGAAACACGTGTCGGCTCACCGTTGGGACAGACGTCATCCACTCATTGGACCCAAAGCACCTATGATACACCGACACGTGGCACGGCCCAACAGAGGCCCATTCGTGTGAAAAGGCCGGCCCGTTTGACTTTGTCAAAAGGTAGTGGGCCGGCCCAAGGAAAGCCTGTTAACGGCCTGTTCGCATATAGCCCATTTACAGCCCGCTATCCTAGGGCCCGTTTACGGCCTATCCGAATTAGGCCCAGTAGCGTCATCTGGGCCGTCCAATATAATTCTAGCCCGTTTCAACTTCCGACCCATGTATGGCCCATGATGTCTTTTGGCCCATATGAGGCCCTTAGTAAACCTTGGCCCATTAACGGCCCGTGGTAAAACTGGCCCGTAATGAACAGTGTATCACTTTATACCCATTAATGGCCCATTATTCCATTGGGCCGTTTCCAGCCCATGTTATCTTTCGGCCTTCTTAGGGCCCATTTATTCTTGGGCTCATTTCCAGCATTCGTTTACTTTCGGCCCATTACTGTCATTTTCAGCTTGTGGGCCAAATACAGCCCGTGGTTACAGTCTGCCCGTTTGTGGCCCGTTAATACGTTGGGTCCTTTTCATAGCGTCATCAAATACGGCCTATTAACGACGGCCCGTTATGGTCGGCCCATGAACGGACGATTTCAACACTAGCCCATTTACGGCCATAATATGGTCTGTTATTGGCCCATGTTTGGCCAACCGATCATACGGCCCGTAGAAGGCCCATTGATGATAGGGCCCGTAGAAGGCCCATTGTGTCTACGCCCCGTAGAAGGCCCATTGTGTCTACGCCCCGTAGAAGGCCCATTGTGTCTACAGCCCTTAGAAGGCCCATTGTTTCTATGCCTCGTAGGAGGCCTACAGTAAATATGTAGCACATTGTTAATGTGGCCTAGTTTAAAAAAAATAGGTTATTCCGGCCACTAGCAAACCGCGGAAAAAGAACTGCACTGACTACAAGAAAACAAATAAACAAGACAACGGAAATAAATAAGCAAGTAACTTACGCTAGGCTATCACGGCTATTACACATATTACATCCACTGGGCATCAAAGTTCGCCACCAGTGCAAATATAGGGAACAAAGCAGCATATAAACGCCGCAGCAAAACAAGTCCAGAACTGAAACCACTTCAGAAGAGCTCAAGAAACAATATCATGGGTACCCATAATGCTGGCAAGATGCTTAGCAAGCTTATTAACTTTCTCTTGTTTGGCGCTTAAATCCTCCAGCACTTGCTGTTGCACCAGAAAGTATGCATCTGAATTCTACAGGGACTTCCTCAGTCCTTCGTCTTCCTGTCGCATAACATCTGATCGATGTCTTTCAACTTGAAGTTGAGACTAAGAAGCCGAACTGATTTAGGCAGCGAGTACGAAGAGCTGGTGCCAGCAGTAGTAGCCAGTAACTCGAACACTACAAGACAGGACTTTGGGGTTGTCTCAGTGTCTTCAATATAGTTTTTATCAGCTTTCTTGGAGAACAACTAGGATGTCTCACTATCTTGAACCTGATCTGCATTACTTCCTTTACCATTGCATAACGGCGTACTCTTCTCCAATATTTTATCCGAGTTCTAAAGGAGAAACAAACAAACATATCACAGGTTTACAATGTAGTATATGAAACTCATTTTGGTAAACCAGTTCAGTAGTAAGGTGGACAAGATAACAGCATGAAACAAACATATATCTATGTAGTATGGTCACTGTATGGTCTATATCATTCTAGTTTATGTTGCCAAATCAAGATAGATACAGTTCGAATCATATCTATTTAAGACAAAGCAGCATAGGCAGAATATAAGTGTGGGAAACTACACAGCAATAACAACACTTGTAATGTGCATGGCATGAGAACATAACTGTTTATTCAATTGAAACTGAAATCAACATAGAGCAAGTTACAACAGCAAACACGTTAAAGAAATAGGTTTAAAACATACCTGTTGCGCCATTGGAGTTTCAGTTGCATCCTTCAAATTTGAAAATAGTTGGTATGAGTAAATACAATGATGCAAGAGCAAAGTAGTATGAACCATAGCTACGGAACCTGACCTGAGAACAATTCTTCTTCTGATTTAAGCGTTGACTTGGGGTTCGAAGTGGTGGTCCTCGTGCTTTGGGCAATGCAGTTGCCTTACTAACTGCTCGTGTTTGGGTGCTCTGTGGTGGAGACGGTGCTGTGTCAACGGGAACTGGGTTACTATCTACTGCGGTTGGGGTTAGAAGGGGTGTAGCTGGTTCTCTGTCCAACTGGGTAGGGGTACAATCTGCTTGAGTCTGGGTTATGTGTGGTGGGGCTGGTTCTTGGGCAAGTACAACCGTGGTTCTATCTCCATCGACAGGTAGCACGATCTTTTCTGAAGACCGTGTTTTTACTCCCACAGATACTGCCATCACCCCCTCCAATTGAAATGACTGATAAACAAGAAAAGTAATTGAATGTACAAACATTATAAGATAGACAGGTGCAATGGATAGTAGGGAAGAAAATAGGGCATGAAATAATTCACTATTATGTTGTCTAACCAAACAGAATAGTAGGACATAATTTCAAATATATGATGGCTAATTAAATAGGATAGCATGACACAATTTCACATGTATGATGGCTAACTAAACAGGATAGAATGACATACTTCAAAATATGATGACTATGTAAACAGGATGACATGATATAACTATACGATGTGTCTATTAAAGTGGTTGGCATGCCATAAATCACAAACATGCCGTCGATGGAAACATGATGGCATGATATAATTCACGGATAGAATGACATAATTCAAAATATGATGACTATGTGAACAGGATGAGATGATATAACTATATTATGTCTTTAGAAAATGGGTTGACATGCCATAATTCAGATACATGCTGTCTATGTAAACATCATGGCATGATATAATTCAAATATATGATTTATATACTAAGGAAGTGAGCAGAGGGCAATCGCATATATGATGTGTCAACTAAGGAGATGGCATTCAACATCGTGTATATGATGTAAAAACTAGGCATTGCAATACAACATATGCATGATATGAGTAATATAACCCTGCCAAGTTTGAGCATACACCTCAGGGGGATAATAGGACTGGTCATCTGCCTCTGAATCCTCCTCTGAAGAGCTATCTGTAAGCAGCAACATATCTGCTTCACCAGGTAGCATTGTCTGCTCTGAAGACCTTGTTTTCACTCCAGATTTCTCCATCACCAATTCAAATGGCTGATGCACAGGAAGAGCAGTTGAATATACAAACATTGTCGACAAAAGCAATGAGAAATACAAAAAAAGGATGGCATGATATAATTCACATATATGACGCTTGGCTAAACAGCATGGCATTGCATAATTCACATATATAATGCCTTGCAACAAGATAGCATTGCATAATTCACATATATAATGTCTTGCAAAAAGATGGCATTGCATAATTCACATATATGGTAATTAGACACTAAACACGTGGCATTCACACAAATCATGTCTAAACTAAGCAAATGACATAGCAATGCAAGATACCATACGCACGATATGAGCAACATAACCCTGCCAAGTTAGAGCATGCACCTCGGGGGGGGATAGGACTGGTCATCTGTCTCTGAATCCTCCTCTGAGGAGCTATCCGTAACCAGCGAGATATGCGCTTCGTCAGATAGCATAGTCTGCTCTGAAGACCTTGTTTTCACTCCAGAATTTTCCATCACCGTGTCAAATGGCTGATGCACACGAAGAGTAGTTGAATGTACTAACATTGTTGACAAATGTAATACGTAACGGAAAAAAAGGATGGCCTGATATAATTCACATATAAGATGACTAGCTAAGCTGGATGGCATTGCAAAATTCACATATATGATGCCTGGCTAAACAAGATGGCATTGCATAATTCACATAAACGATGAATAAACTAAACAGATGGCATTCACACAAAGCCTGTCTAAACTAAGCAGTTGACATATTTGATGTATAAAGTAAGCAATGCAAGGCACCATATGCATGATATAACCAACATTAGCATGCCAAGTTAGAGCGAAGACCTCATGGGGTAAATAGGAGTGGTCTTCTGCTTCTGAATCCCCCTCAGAACAGTTATCTTCCTCTTGATTACGATCCGAAATGGGTGGAGGGGGGCTGCCTTTGCGCCCACCATGGAGCGACGTCTGCATGAAATTTTATTGCCACACAAGGCTCGTCTCTTTTGCTCTACATGTTCAGTTCCATTGTGTACAATAACTGACATGCATAGGAATAAAACATAGTGAGATTATGTAAGGAGTGCATGCACAAATCCAGAGTGATGGTAGCAAACTGTGGATAGACCCAAAACCAATGATAGCAGGCAGATAATAGCTTTAGTTAAAAAATACAGATAATGGCTCCTTTAATGTTTGTTTGCACCCAACATGAAACTCATAGTAGACACCCGAGATTAACCAGATAGTAGACAGATAGTACTGATTGTTGCCCCAATATGTACCCCACAACCATTTAAAAACTCAAGTTTCAGCATAAGTTTGGACCTGAGTCGGAGTCTAATAGGTGAACACGACGATAAAGTAGCATGTCATCATACTAAGCGATGCATAACGTAAGCAGACACAGAAGAGTGTGACCTCTCTTGCGGACCCGTGTAGTCCTCAAGGTCATCTGCTCAGTTGATGATGGTAATGCAGTTGTCGTGGCT
>NW_025232723.1:0-9181 GCF_018294505.1 Triticum aestivum | reverse complement strand
CGCATTTTCGCGCATGTGTCCGCGGCATTCTGCTGCGGCAACCATCGACCCAGTATCGGTCGGCTCCTCCATCTTCCACCCTCCCGGTCTCCCGCCAGCGCAAGCGCTCAGGCCGGTCGAGGCTTCAGCGATGGGTGAGTCACGCGGTGGCTCGCCAGTCGGCCACTACACAAGTTGCGGCAATCGAGCCCAACGAATCTCTCTACGGCTTGTTCGATCAGTCGACTGGCTCCGAAGAGACTGCATCCGAGTGCGGAAGCAGTGATCCAGCGGCGGAAATCTTGATGGTCGACGGGCCCCACAGTCCTCCTGGCTTCGCCCGTGGTGGTGGAGCAGGCGACGGCGGCGACCCTGCACGAGGCTACGAAGAGTACCAGCCCGAGCCACTCGACTCTCTGCAAAGAGAAGAGCTTCGCCGCAGGAACGAGGATCCACTGCGTATTCCCATCGCAGGAGAAACCCCCGAGGCTCGTGCCTTGGAGGAGGCGCATCTGGCCAATTTGGCCGAGCGCACTCGACTGGAGAACCTTCAGCGAGCACTCGACGAGCGCGCGCGGCAACGAGTTCCCGACACCAGTCGACGTCAACTCTTCCCGCCGACTCAGGTATATCGAACCCCAATTCAGAATTTAGCAGCTGCGACCCGTATAGCAGAGTCCATTCAGCCTTCGCAGTCAGAAGCTGGCAGAGGTTTGCTGCAGATCAGGGATCTGCTCCGAGCAGCAGGAGATCAGAATTCAGCCGTGTCTCAGTCGCGCAACAGAATTCACAGTCGATCTGTCACTGTGAATACGGTTCAGTCGGCTCACAGCCCCAGATCGCCTCCGCGGCGCGAAGGGCGTGAGAATCGGCGAGATCAATATGGCGACAGACTCGACCGAGATGATAGGCGTCGAGTGCCCTATTCCCCTCCGAGGGGTGGGTCTTACGCTCCTCGGCAGCCAGATGATAGGCGTCAGTACAGTACAGGGCGTAGGGTTCCAGTTGACCCCAGGGACCCCAGGGAGCCAGGCTTCGACGCGCGATCCATTATCGTGCAAGGGTTGGTCAACCGGAACAGAGCCCATCGAGGCGCACTCGACAGAGATGTTCCCACGAGCAGTCGAGTACATGTTTCTGGTCCTGAATGTTTCAGCAGAGCTATCAGAGCCGCCGTTATCCCCCCCAATTTCAGGTTGGCAACAGGAGTCAGCAAGTTCACTGGTGAGTCTAAGCCTGAAACTTGGCTTGAAGACTACCGAGTGGCAGTTCAGATCGGTGGTGGGAACGACGAGGTGGCCATGAAGCATTTGCCCCTCATGTTGGAAGGTTCTGCCAGGGCATGGTTGACTCAATTACCTCCTAGCAGCATTTACACTTGGGAAGATCTGTCCCGAGTGTTCGTCAGAACGTTCGAAGGGACTTGCAAGCGACCAGCGGGATTGACAGAGTTGCAAGTCTGCGTGCAGAAAACCAATGAGACTCTCAGAGAGTATATTCAGAGGTGGATCACTTTGCACCACACTGTGGAAAATGTCTCTGACCATCAGGCAGTATGCGCCTTCAAAGACGGCGTCAAGAACAGAGAACTGAGTTTGAAATTTGGTCGAACCGGTGACATGACCTTGAGTCGGATGATGGAGATTGCTACTAAGTACGCCAACGGCGAAGAAGAAGACCGACTCCGAAGCGGCAAGCACAAGCCGAGTCAGTCGGAAAAAGGAAACACCAGTCGGAAACAGAAGCGGAAGGCTGAACCGGCAGCTCCTGGAGAGGCTCTGGCCGTGACTCAAGGAAAGTTTAAGGGGAAACCAAAAGGATCCTGGAACCCCAAGAAAGTAAAGGATAAAGAAGGGAACGACGTGATGGATATGCCGTGTCACATTCACACGAAGAAAGATGAAGAGGGGAATATCATTTACCCAAAGCACACCACTCGCCAATGTCGACTCCTGAACCAGCAGTTTCAGGTAAAACAGTCTAAGGACAAGGAGAAGGAATTGGACAAGGCCGAAGACAAAGAGGACAGTGAGGGAGGATATCCGCATATCAACTCCACTCTGATGATCTTTGCAGATGTGGAAAGCAGAAGTCGACTGAAAGTGATTAACTGAGAGGTGAACATGGTTGCCCCAGCAAAGGCAAATTATCTGAAGTGGTCCCAAACACCCATCACATTCGACCAATCTGATCACCCGACTCATATTGCCACCCCTGGGAGGCAAGCTTTGGTGGTCGATCCAGTTGTCGAAGGCACTCGACTGACAAAGGTGCTGATGGATGGTGGAAGTGGGCTGAATCTGTTATATGCAGACACATTGAAAGGTATGGGCATTCCGATGTCCCGACTGAGTACTAGTAACATGAGCTTCCATGGAGTTATACCAGGGAAGAAGGCCGAGTCACTCGGCCAGATAGCTTTGGACGTAGTGTTTGGCGATTCAAAGCATTTTCGCAAAGAAAAGTTGACGTTTGAGGTCGTGGATTTTCAAAGTGCATATCATGCCATTTTGGGGAGACCAGCCTATGCACGGTTCATGGCTCGACCATGTTACGTGTACCTCAAATTGAAGATGCCCGGTCCCAAAGGTGTGATCACTGTCACCGGTGATAGGAAAAAGGCAGAAGAGTGCTTTCAGAAGGGCTCCAAGATTGCCGATTCCCAAGTGACAGCGGTCGAGTTCGAAGAATACAAGCAAAACGCAGATCCGAGTGACTTGCTGCGATCCAAGAAGCCCGCCACAGAATCTGCATTCCAGTCGTCCGGCGAGACGAAGCCTGTTCACATTCACCCGACCGACCCCGAAGCAGCTCCGACCCGCATCTCCACAACACTCGACCCAAAATAGGAAGAAGCGCTCATCCAGTTCCTCCGTGAGAACTGGGACATTTTTGCATGGAAGCCCGCTGACATGCCAGGTGTTCCCAGGGGACTGGCTGAGCATCGCCTAAGAGTCGACTCGTCTGCAAAACCAGTCAAAGAACATCTTCGGCGGTCCGCCGTCCAGAAGAGAAAGGCCATCGGTGAAGAAGTGGCTCGACTGTTGGCGGCAGGATTTATCTGAGAGATATACCACTCCGAGTGGCTCGCTAATGTCGTCATGGTTCCTAAGAAGGACAAGTCGCTCCGAATGTGCATTGATTTCAAGCACATCAACCGGGCCTGCCCGAAAGATCACTTTCCTCTCCCTCGCATAGATCAAATTGTTGACTCGACCGCGGGATGCGAGAGGTTGTCTTTTTTAGATGCTTACTCCGGGTACCACAAGATCCGTCTGTACGGGCCCGATGAGGTAAAAACAGCTTTCATCACTCCATTCGGGTGCTTCTGCTATATCACCATGCCATTCGGCCTCAAGAACGCCGGAGCCACATTTATGCGAATGATTCAGAAGTGTCTACTCACCCAAATCAGTCGGAATGTGGAAGCTTATATGGATGATATTGTTGTCAAGTCACGAAAAGGTTCCGACCTGCTCGCTGACCTCGCTGAAACATTTGCCAACCTCAGAAGGTATGATATCAAGCTCAATCCATCAAAGTGCACATTTGGAGTTCCTGGTGGCAAGTTACTCGGTTTTCTCGTTTCCGAACGGGGAATCGATGCTAACCCAGAGAAGATTGGCACTATTCTCCGAATGAAACGCCCTGTACGAGTGCACGATGTCCAGAAGCTTACTGGATGCTTGGCCGCATTAAGTCGATTCATTTCACGACTCGGTGAAAAGGCTCTGCCTCTTTACCGACTGATGAAGAAGGCTGACAAGTTCGAGTGGACTCCAGAAGCTGATGCAGCGTTTGCCAAGCTAAAAGCTCTGCTCTCCACCCAGCCGGTGCTTGCTGCTCCAATCAGCAAAGAGCCTCTGTTGCTCTACACCGCAGCCACAGGACAAGCCGTCAGTACTGTGCTAACGGTCGAGCGGGAAGAAGAAGGAAAAGCTCTCAAAGTTCAGCGCCCAGTGTATTATTTGTCTGAAGTCTTGACTCCATCCAAGCAGAGATATCCTCATTATCAGAAGCTTGTGTATGGAATATACATGACCACAAAGAAGGTTGCTCATTATTTCTCTGACCATTCCATCACAGTCGTCAGCGACGCTCCACTATCAGAGATTTTGCACAACAGAGATGCAACTGGTCGAGTGGCCAAATGGGCGATTGAACTTCTTCCCCTTGATATCAAGTTTGAGGCAAAGAAAGCCATTAAGTCCCAGGCGATAGCAGATTTCCTCGCCGAGTGGATTGAACAACAGCAGCCGACTGAAGTTCACTCGGAGCATTGGACCATGTTTTTCGATGGCTCTAAGATGTTGAATGGTTCCGGTGCTGGGGTTGTCCTGGTTTCCCCCAGAGGATATAAGCTCAGATATGTGCTCCAGATTCACTTTGATTCCTCCAACAATGAGGCAGAGTATGAGGCCCTCCTATATGGGTTGCGCATGGCCATTTCACTCGGCGTCCGTCGCCTAATGGTCTATGGCGACTCGGATTTAGTGGTCAATCAGGTGATGAAAGAGTGGGACGTGAGAAGCCCAGCCATGACTGGATACTGCAGTGCAGTGAGGAAGCTGGAGAAGAAGTTCGAGGGGTTGGAGCTCCATCATATACCCCGACTGAAAAATCAAGCAGCTGATGATCTAGCAAAGATAGGTTCCAAGAGAGAAGCCATTCCGAGTGGTGTGTTCTTGGAGCATATACACACTCCGTCAGTCAAAGAAGATCCTTTCACCGAAGAAACTCCGCAGCCCAAGGGCGCCACAGATCCGACTGAAGTTGAAGTCCCAGCGGTGGTCGACTTGATCATGGAGGTTTTGGTGGTCATTCCCGACTGGACGATTCCGTATGTCGCATATATCTTGAGGAAAGAGCTTCCGGAGGATGAGGAAGAGGCTCGACAGATCGTCCGTCGATCTAAGGCCTTTACCATAATCAAAGGACAATTATACAGAGAAAGCGCGACTGGAGTCGGTCAGAAGTGCATAACACCAGAAGAAGGTCGACTCATCCTCAATGATATTCACTCGGGGACCTGTGGTCATCATGCGTCCTCTCGGACCATCGTGGCCAAAGCATACCGAGCCGGATTTTACTGGCCCAAGGCGAATGAGATGGCAAAAGAGATAGTAGATAAGTGCGAAGGATGTCAGTTCTACTCGAATATGTCGCACAAGCCTGCGTCAGCTTTGAAGACCATCCCACTCGTCTGGCCTTTTGCAGTTTGGGGGCTGGATATGATCGGTCCTTTGAGAACAGGACGAAGTGGCTTCACGCATGTACTGGTGGCAGTCGACAAGTTCACCAAGTGGATCGAGGCTAAACCAATCAAGAGCCTTGACACCGGTACTGCTGTTAGCTTCATCAGGGAACTAATATTCAGATATGGAGTCCCGCACAGCATCATTACGGATAATGGGTCGAACTTTGACTCAGAGGAATTCAGAGCTTTCTGCGACTCCCAAGGCACACGGGTCGACTACGCATCAGTCGCCCATCCGCAGTCGAATGGACAAGCAGAGCGAGCTAATGGACTGATTCTCAAGGGACTGAAGCCTCGACTGATGCGTGATCTCAAACACGCGGCTGGAGCTTGGGTCGACGAACTTCCGTCTGTACTCTGGGGACTGCGGACCACGCCTAATCGGTCGACCGGAAGAACTCCATTCTTCTTGGTCTATGGAGCTGAAGCAGTCTTGCCGAGTGATCTTCTCCACAATGCTCCTCGAGTTGAAATCTACAACGAAGCAGAAGCTGAACAAGCGCGGCAGGACGCAGTCGACCTTTTAGAGGAAGAAAGGGAGATGGCTCTGATCCGATCGACCATCTACCAACAAGTTCTGCGCCGTTTCCACGCCCGAAATGTGAGAGGTCGAGCCTTCCAGGAAGGGGATTTGGTTCTCCGAGTGGATCAGCACAAACCACACAAGCTTGCTCCTTCTTGGGAAGGCCCCTTCATCGTCACCAAGGTTCTCCACAACGGGGCGTACCGTCTCTACAACGTCGAGCATAATATCGACGAGCCCCGAGCTTGGAACGCGGAGCTACTCCGCCCATTTTACACTTAAGTTTTATCACTCAAATGAGTTGCAATAAAGTACTTTTGTAGTTCATGGACCTCAAAATAATAGTGTCATAGTTCCTCCACAATATCTGTCACTTTTTATTTTTATTTTCCAATAAAATTCCCCTCAGTGGGTGACTTAGTTGCGAATCCGTTTCGCCTAAGTTTGTAAAAATCCTACCGAGTGGTGAGCCAGACTCCCACTCAGAGGCTTAGCTGCGAATCCGTTTCGCCTAAGTTATCAAAATCCTACCGAGTGGTAAGCCGGCCTTCCACTCGGAGGCTTAGCTGCAGCCTTGTGCTCGCCTAAGTTATCAAAATCCTACCGAGTGGTAAGCCAGCCTTCCACTCGGAGGCTTAGCTGCAGCCTCGTGCTCGCCTAAGTTGTGAAAATCCTACCGAGTGAAGAGCAATCCTCTCACTCGGAGGCTTAGCTGCAGCCTCGTGCTCGCCTAAGTTATCAAAATCCTACCGAGTGGTAAGCCAGCCTTCCACTCGGAGGCTTAGCTGCAGCCTCGTGCTCGCCTAAGTTATAAAAATCCTACCGAGTGAAGAGCAACCCTCTCACTCGGGGGCTTAGCTGCAGTCCAAGCACTCGCCTAAGTTGTGAAAATCCTACCGAGTGAAGAGCAACCCTCTCACTCGGGGGCTTAGCTGCAGTCCAAGCACTCGCCTAAGTTGTGAAAATCCTACCGAGTGAAGAGCGATCCTCTCACTCGGAGGCTTAGCTGCGACCTCGTGCTCGCCTAAGTTATAAAAATCCTACCGAGTGAAGAGCAACCCTCTCACTCGGGGGCTTAGCTGCAGTCCAAGCACTCGCCTAAGTTGTGAAAATCCTACCGAGTGAAGAGCGATCCTCTCACTCGGAGGCTTAGCTGCAGCCTCGTGCTCGCCTAAGTTATCAAAATCCTACCGAGTGGTAAGCCAGCCTTCCACTCGGAGGCTTAGCTGCAGCCTCGTGCTCGCCTAAGTTATAAAAATCTTACCGAGTGGAGAGCAACCCTCTCACTCGGGGGCTTAGCTGCAGCCCTGCGCTCGCCTAAGTTACAAAAATCCTACCGAGTGAAGAGCGACCCTCTCACTCGGAGGCTTAGCTGCAGTCCAAGCGCTCGCCTAAGCACAGACACCTTGCTTTGAACCTGCAAAAGACATTTTGAGCCGAAGGCAATCATATTCAAGCGCCAAATTCAAGTTTGAATCGATATCTAAAGGAACCGAAAGTGCTCAGGCGTCAAGCCTGTTAAAGTTTGTCGGTTACAATTCCACTCGGCATACCGAGGCAAATTTAAAGAGTCGAGCCAGAAGAAGTTTTTTACCCCTCCTGTGGAGGGCTGGAAGGTGCAACAAATTCATCAAGGTCAATTCCGTCGGCGATCCGAGTGGCAGCTGCAAGGAAAGTCTCCATAAAGGACCTGAAGTCGTGCTTCTTGGTATTGGCCACCCGAAGGGCCGCCAGCTTCTCCTCTCGTGCATCTTTGCAGTGGACTCGGGCCAGACACAGAGCGACATCTGCACCACACCGAGCCGAAGACTTCTTCCACTCTTGCACTCGACCAGGGATCGTGTTCAAGCGAGCCATCAGCGACTCAAGGTCATTCTGAAGTGTCTCCTCAGGCCAGAGCGTCGAGTCGATGCGAGAAGTGGCGGCCTTCAGCCTTGCGAGATAGTCCACGACAGCTGCAACACGAGACTCCAGTCGGAAAACATCCATGGCAACTTCGTCATTCACCGGAGAATTGACGGGGTCAAGGTTTGGCTCCAGTCGGCTGGTTTCTTCTTCAAAGTTTTGACAAAATTCTGCAAGGGTGATCACTAAGTCAAGGGGATAGTCGAATGGAAGAAGCCACAGTTGGAAATATTTGCCAAACATGGAGGTTTACCTTCAAGCATAAGAAACAGCTTCTTGGCAAGGCCACTCAGGAAGGCCTCCAGTTCAGTTTTCTTCTCAGTCAATTTGCTGACTTGGTCGGTCAAGGCAGCTTTGTCAGTTCTCAGTCGACTGACTTCCTTGTTGGCAATCCCAAGAGCAGTTTTCAGATTGGTATTGTCTTGTTCGAGCTTGGTGACTGAAGCTAACTTCTCGTCAGCAAGCTTGATCTTCTCAGCTAGCTCAAGGTCTTTCTTCTGCTGGGCCTCCCTTACCTTACCTGCAAGTCACAGCAAGATCAGATGCTGAAACAAGCAAGGGGAAAAGCAGTCGTCAGGGTCTCACCAAACATACCTTCAGTCTCCTCCTTTGCCTTTGTCAGCTTCTCCTGAACCAGCTTCAAGCTCAGCTCGACTTGAGTATGCTTCTGTTCCAGCTCGGAGTAGCGAGCCACAAGATCACAAGAGTTCTGCGAAGAACCAATCGACTAAATGTCAAAAATAATTCACTTCCGAGTGAAAAGGGAAGAACACACGTTTCTAAGACTACAGCCGAATACAAGCATTCGACCGTAGTCTCGGGGACTACACCCAGTGGGTGCACTCAGCGTGCCCCCACTAATCCTGTTGAAGACAAAGTCGACCAGTCGACCTCAAAAAAAAAAAGATTTACATTATAAAGCCTAAGGCCGACTGCCAGCAGTCGACCTTAGCCTTGGGGACTACACCCAGTGGGTGCACTCAGCGAGCCCCCACCGGTTTGTGAAATCCAGTCGACCAGTCGACTGACAGAAAGATTGACATCATAAAGCCTAAGGCCGACTGCCAGCAGTCGACCTTAGCCTTGGGGACTACACCCAGCGGGTGCACTCAGCGTGCCCCCGCTAACACGGAGTTTATTCGACACACCCAGTGGGTGATTACTATAAATCCCGGAAAAGAAAAGTTTTTGGTAGCATATCCAACAGAACAAACAGCAGTCGACTGACCTGGACATTGCTTTGGAGGGCAGAGCTGGCGTCATAAGCTGCCTGGCTCGCGTCCCGGATGGTCTTCAGCTGCTCCATCATGAGTCCCGCCTGGCGTATTGCCTCCTTCGCTGCACCAGCTTGGTCCTCTGGGACGTGATGAGTCGTGAAGAGGGAGGGCTGCTGAGCACTCGTCAATGGATTTGCGAAGGACACCGTGTGTCGAGTGGTGTTCTCTTCCTCCACAGTCAGAGTCTCAGGCGCCGTCACATCCTGAGGCACCTTACTGGCGGGCGTTTTCCGACTCTTC